>NW_026887119.1:0-11695 GCF_032173495.1 Musca vetustissima | reverse complement strand
ATGACCAAAAACAATAGGGACTTTTCACTTACATTCATAACTGTGGCCTGTATCGCGTTTACAAATTATAATGGGTCGGACAAATGAAAGGACGGACACACACGTCTAGATCGACTCAGCAAGTCGAGATATCATGATTGGTATACTAAATAGTGGGTCTAGAACCAATATTTCGCGGCTTTTCAAATTCTTGGGGCCATACAAACCTATAATACCCTGACATCATAGTTGTGTGGGGTATAAAAAAATGCGGTTATGATCATCAAACTTTCAACAATTAAAAACTATCTGAAAAGAGATTTTTGTCATGTCTGAGAAATCGAGATGTGAATTACAACTGGTCAAAACATGAACCCCGGAACTTGGAACTTATAGCCACATCGGTTAATTATTTTAAATATGGCGAACTCTTTTCTCTCTTAAATAGCTGTGATTTTCGAAGCTTTTATTTTTTGAATGAAACGATACACTCTTTAAAACTTTTGGTGGAAAATTCCAAGATGGTTGGGACTAGAACAACTGGGAATATTGCAGCTATAGCCCAAAATGTTTCAGAAAACTCAAATTTATACATTCCTTGTCGTTCTTCGGAACTGAAGATTCAACAGAAGACACAACACCTTTTTTTGAATAAAGAATAGGATTCGAAAGCTTATAGAATTCGGTTCTTTCAAGTCAAAAAACTTCGTGCGTTTGTTGATTGGGTTCCTGAAATCATGATAAATTCAATCGAAATATAATCTGAATTAACGATTTTTTTCGTTTCTCTCCTTAGAGTTAACTAGATCATACATTTAAATCCATAGATCCTTTTAGTTCAATAGTTCGTTCTGTTAATACGGTCAATGAACGGGCAGACCTAAATGAATAATGGATCTAAAGAAATTAGGTGAACGAGAGCAAAAATGAACAATTGGACCGAAATGAATAGTTCCTTCGAACATGTTGTTTCCGAGACAACCCAACAACACTATTGGTCCTTTGTTTTCAATAATGAGGTTGGATGAAGAGTCAGAGTGAAAATGGATAACATTATCGATAGATGTTTTATGGGAGTGGGAGTTTTTTTGTGCCACTATTTTTTGTACATAGGGTGGATAAATAGATGTTTTTATCAAAACCTGCGGCATATACTAATAGTGTTATAGTTATTAATATAGTCGGTCCCATTCCCTTTAAAAAATATTCTCCAAATACCAGAAAATATTATTTAGCAGAAATACCCTCCCGCAGATAGGAAACCTTTTTTACCATTACTAACCTATCTCAATATTTTTTACATTTATTTGTAAACCCCTAACCGCCACACACGAGTTTGTTTTTTTATTATTTTTATTGTTATTGTCAACTATTTACGTTGCAAAAGTCATAAGGCATGACTTATCATACAAATAAATACGATATCAGTCATTCAAACACACACAACAGCAACAACAAGCACCATCAACCACAAACCATTTTACAAACCGTCTTATCGATGACGGTCGAAGACCCTACGACAACAATACCGCCAACAACTTGATCGCAAGAACTTTGCACTCTAGATCTAGCGATCTGGCCGGTTGTGGTGAGGGATGGGGGCATTCCCTTTACTTTCGTTGTCATTATTCATGTTTGTGTTCTTGTTGTTATTGTTTTTGTTGTTTGTTAGTCTGACTTACCGCATGTATTTTCAAACTTCAGTGATTTTTGACATGTTGTTAGCTGTCAGTTAAAAAAATGTCTACATCATCGTTGTTGTTGTTGATGTCGTTGTTTTTGTTCTTAGTTTGCTACGTGTTTCTTTTCTTTCCCATTGTCTTAGCCGCCACAATATTCTTGGGGATTTTGTTGGAAAAATTCATTTGGCTATTCTCAAATTTTATTTTTAATTTTCCCATGTTGTAAAAATACACCAAGCGTAGCGAGCGAAAAAAAACAGCTCATGTTTATATAAATAGGAAAAATAAAGTCATCTCCTCCCTATATGCAGGTGGGTACATCGAGGAGAATGTGTGTATTTGTTGGTACGTCTGTGTTCTCTACACATTGGCCACTATGGTGATAGCAAGAAGAGGTACCTCATATGCGTTTGTGTGTTTGTTTTATTTTTTTCAACATCTGAAGAGGTCACAACCACCGTGGGCGGTATAGTTTCTAATTAATGCGTGTTATTCTTGTTCTATGGAATGTGTTATCTTCCCTTATTCTAAGAGATTGTTTTATTCTTGGAATATTATTGCGATAGTTTGTATGTGGTATGTGTGCTCATATGCCCGGCTAGCTCAGTCGGTAGAGCATGAGACTCTTAATCTCAGGGTCGTGGGTTCGAGCCCCACGTTGGGCGCAGGATTTTTTTTAGTTATGCGTATTTGGTTTTAAATGGGTTTTAGGTGGGGGGAAAAGGTACTAATTGGATGCCTGTAAAAAATCCAATAGTATGCCTAAAATACACCGTTAATGGAGCGGAATGAAAAGAGGTAAATGAAAACATGGATTAATATTGTCTATTCAAAATGACGACCTATTTTGAACACACTCTCCTAAGAAGATTTAAATACATTCAGAATTTTAACTGAAAGTTATAGTCACTTGAAAATGTAAATGGAACATTAAAAAATCGGTCAGAAATATATTGAAATTCTGCAAGGCAAGCGGAATTAGAGGGGCTAAGTGAAAATATGGAGCCTTATCGTCTATTTTAACTGATGATATATTTAAAAAAACTTCTTCTAAGAAGTTTTAAACCCTCCAAGAGCTCTGAAAGTACCGCGATAAGACTAGGGCCTTAAAAAATACAGATAGGACCCTTTAATGGGGGGTTAATTCAATACCTTAACTAATATTATTGCAAGGGAGCCTGTGATCCATTTAGAGTTTTAACTGAAAAATTATAGCCACTTGGAAATTCAAAAGAAACATTAAAAATTAAAAAAAAAGTTCGGAACTATATTGAAATTGTTTGTTTTAATCTTGTTTATACTCTGAGAACCCTAAGTAATAAAGACAAATTTATAAAAAAAACCAATGAGCGGAGCAGTATAGACGGACGGGCCGACCATATGATACCCCACACAACTTCCACGAAAAACTACCTTTCTGTGGATCTATATTCTGAGCTTGGGCAATATTTCGCGATTTTTGAACCATCAGAGCTATATTTCCGCCCTCTAGTGTGGTTACTAAATAATATCTGAATACATAAGCACCTGTAAATATTTAAGTGTAACTTCTACTTCTGAGTACATACGACCATATATTTGGTATCAATTTAAAGGTCAACCACTGCCCTTGGATGTACCAACAACTTTTCGGGTCTTTGTCCTTGAGGGGTAAATCTATACGCTATAGAATACAAATTTTGTAATTTTTCACACAAAAGTTGATTGATAAATATTGATCAAAACAGGCATACTTATTCTTTGGCCCGATCCCCTTCTCTATGTAAAAATTCGCGATGTTTGGGTCATAATTGCGGCCTCTAGAGCGACCAGAAAACCCGATAAAAATAAAGTATTTGGACCATTTCATACCCTAGATATTAACCGATCTTTACCAAAAACAATAGGGGTTTTCATTGGCCAGAACCCATCATACATTCAAAATTTCGTGAAATTGGTCCATAGCTGTGGCCTGTATCGTGTTTACAAAATATAATGGACAGACTCAGCTAATCGAGATATGACGATCGGTATACTTAAAGGTGGGTCTAGGACCAATATTTCGCGTCGTTACAAACTCTTGGGGCTGCACAAAGCTATAATACCCTGACAACATAGTTGTGTAGGCTATAAAAATTGGAAAAATAATGCAACTGGGGCCTATAATGTGCTAAGTGATTTTTTAAGGAGGTTGTTTTACACTCCGAGAATCTGCTAGGACCTTTTTCTCTCAAAATATTGCCAAAAACATCAAAAACTCTAACATAAAGGGACTATGGCAACTAGATGTACCTATGTACAAATTTCCTTGAAGGGTGAGAAATCAAAATTTAGAGACTGCAAAATACCTAAAAATCGGCTGGCAATGTTATATGGGGAAATTTCCAAATAAGGACCCTGAGTATTTTTTTTTTTGGGTCGTTATGACAGATTGGTCCGATAGAGCTTCTTATTACCTGTACGAACTATAATAGAGCTTCTATGGAAATGCATAAAACTCTATACACATTCTCCTCAACTATATGTACTTCTACAGAGTTTCTCATTTATGGAGTTCCTCATTACCTATAGAGAGCTGAGCATTACATATATGGAATGCGGACCACGATATAATTATTTAATACCTATGCGGATTTTATAGAGTTCTTAGTACCTTTATGGACCTTAATAGCGATAATCTGTACCTATACAGACCCCTTTAGAGATTCTCGATACCTGTATTGTCCCCTTTTAAGCTTCTTTATTGTATAGATCCCATCATTAGCTATACTGACCTTTATATAAATTCAAATTACATATATGAACCTCTATACAATTCCTCATGACTTTTATACCGCTTCTCATTACCTATATGAACCTATATGGAATTCCTCATGACCTATACGAACTATTTACTGGACCTCAATAGTGATAATCAGTGCCTATACGGACTTGTTGAGAGATTCTAACACATGTACCGACATCTATGGTGTTTCCCCATTACATACACGGACTTTCAAAGATCTCCTCAAGACCTTCACTGGTCATGTTCGTATCGGTCATAGAGTTTGTTATGTGCCACCTACTGTGGCGCTGTGGTTTTAAGGCCAGCTAGCTCAGCAGCCATCTTTGGGGAGGTTCTCAACCCTTTAACGACTTGGTCTACATGATAAGACTGTTGTGTTTGAACTTCGGGTAGAGGATTACTTTGTTGCAACCGAGCATTGGCGCTGGTGCTAGCAGTTGGGTTATTTATGGTTCCCGACAAATCCCTTATTGTCGAGTCCCTATTTGTGTCTGGATTATCCATTCTATTTCCTACTCCCTTCTTTTTGTATTTGGGTTTCGGTGAGTGAAATGAGGTTCTACTTAGGTCAAAGGCTAAGGATCTATTTCGTTTACTGCGTCTTTTTCCTGAAACGTTTTCGCTCATTGAAAAAGTAAATAATGTGAAATGTGCGGAATTTGTATATCGAATTTTGTTTAATAAAAATCTTGGCAGAATAATAAAATCTTATAACGTACGCTTACAAATATTAAATATAAATTAGTTTATTAGATTAAATTTGTTAGTCTACTTAATAAAATAGTTAAAAAAACGTTAAATTAATTGACAACATATAAAACATACAAAGTACAGATTATTTTAGACACTAGACACAATATTATTAATGATTCAATTTATTCAGTATTTGAGAGGGGCTTGAGTGCTTTTTCAGCTATCATGAGTTAAGTGTGTGGATTTTTTTTCTTTTTTTTAACAATATTACGTGTCCGAATTTGGTTGTTGAGGTGTATTGTAGGACGAGACTAAACATATAAATTTTCAATAAAATTTTAAACGGCAAAAACCCGCGCATTTATTTCGCAATTTTGCAAAATAAAAGATCTGCGGAAGGATATTATGAAGCAAAGCAGTTTGCAGCATTTAGGCCACAAAAGACATTGCTTTCATTATCAATTTTCACCACTTTAAAACTTTACTTGGACATAAAACAAAACATAAATTCTGGTGAGGTCAACATCACGGCAGTTTTTGAGACATAAACGTTACAAAAAAGATCTCGTGAACAGGGTTTCAGAATCAATGCTGACTGTGATTTTCGTCTTCTCAGTCGCTATTGCACTTATCCCTTTGCTAACCTAGCTATTGAATCTACTCTAACAAACACAAAAATTAACTGGTCATATAGACAATACATACATTGTTACATTACACGAACAAAGTTATTGCACCTGACCCTATAATTGGAACGAAAATCCTACTTTCCTCTTAAATCTATTCTAAATATTGCACATTATCCCGAATTAACACTAAAAACGAGTTGGCAATATAAGATAGTTTTAAAGAAAAGGCGATATTTCGTTTTGTTTTTACTGCATGGTATTTGGTCTATTGCTTTGAGCATAGCTGTTATCGCTCTGATTTTCTTAATTTATTGATTTTTTTGATTGGGCGCCATACTGTTATGTACCACCTACTGTGGCGCTGTGGTTTTAAGGCCAGCTAGCTCAGCAGCCATCTTTGGGGAGGTTCTCAACCCTTATCCATCAGCCCGAGGGGACAAACAAGTAAATATTTGGAACTGATACACAAAACATAGAAACACTACACTTACAAAAAAAGAAACACGATACACCATCAACAAGGAAGCTTGGTGTTTCTGCTTCCACACATGGCCCTCCCAACCTTGACCCTTAAAATCCAAAATTTATATCATTCATAAGGGCCCCTGATCCTCCACACTTACCACATGATGACTTGCACTAATTACCCCCTCTTTCTAATAAATTTAGCACTTCATTTTTAAACTCTTAACATTCACGTTACATTTATTAACATATTTGACTTAAAATTCTAACAAAAAAAAAAGAAAACAATCAAACATAAACCTTAGATTACTAACACTAATTTCATGAGACAAATCTCTCAGATTACCCTGATTTTACCTCTTAGTTTCACCTATTGGCAATTAGACTATTTATTACACCCTGCCTAAGAGAGCTCCGTTAGTGGGATTATTATCTGACTTTAATTACAGCCTTTTTTGTACACTTTAAACTTTTGGGTATTTTAGGGCAACCCTACTCTCACGCTTTCTTTTAGCATTAATAATCCTTACAATAGAAGAATTTGACACATACAAACAATACAACACAACTTAAACTAAACACTTAAGATATTCATATTTAAATTAGTTCGTACTATTAGTTTAGATTTTGAAACTTTAAATATTAAAAAAAATAACTTATTTTCTTTGTTTCATTTCAGGTAAAACCGGTGTTTATGGCTTACAATCTGTGTTCCACACACCAAAAATTGACCAAATGGACTTCAAATATTAATATTCTTTGTTACCTTGGTCAAAGGCTTGCCTTATTTAACTAATCCCGACTCTTCTGCCTGGTGGAATGTTGGCAGTTGGTACAACTGGGGATTTTAGGCTCTTTTGTGGACCTTCTTTGGCGGTATTGTGGGGATCCGACAATTATATCCCAAAATAATTTTCACTGGCCCCCTTTTTTGCAATGGAATGAGGAGGCCAGACATCAAATTTTTAGCAGTGTGCCTTCGGTTTTGTAGATATAAACAAATTCCCGCACACACACACATACAAATAAAATTGAAATATAAAGTATAAAAAAAAACTTTGTTTTATTTTTTTGGTAATCCTTTTGTACTTTTGGTTTTTGGTCGCTTTTTCGATTTTTAATGTGGAAGGTTATAAAACACGGTTTAGAATTCTAAGGTTTTTTTCCTTTCAGTCCCTTTTATAACCTTCTACAGACGCATAATTTTCCCTCTTTTTTGGTTTCCTTTGGTTTGCGACATTTATTATTCCTTCGTCTTTACCCCACTTAGCCAACCTACAAACCCTCCCAAGGTTGTATTTTGCGCTCCGTCTCCACTAATTACCATTCGCAGTGGCAACACCGAAACTCATCAGTTTTATCTGGCGGCCGGTATATCCGGTTCATTTTCTTTTTGCTGGCCGGTCAACAACCATCGCACAGAGATGCGGTTGGTTGTATTTCATTTATTAAAATTTATTTAATTCAGGGGCAATCGCAACAAGTTCCTCATAACCTATAAGAACAACTTACTGGTTCTCAAGATTTTTTATGCCACCACAATTAAATTTCTTTGAATTCACTTCCATAATATTCCCACTCATCATTTATACAGTGATCTATGGTGCTCCTTTTTGGCTATATGGACCCCTATGGCGTTCTTCCAAACCCATTGTGACCTCTATTGAGCTCCTCATTACATAAAGGGAATTCAATACAGCTCATGTCCTATGGGAACCAAAATGTATTTCGTTAGTAAGATCCTCAGTGCCTATATGGACCTGAATAGAGATAATCAGTACCTTATAGACTTTTGAACAGACGCTCAGTACCTTTAAAGACTTTCACAGATTTTCTCATTAACTATTCGGACCTTTATGGAACTCCCCACTTTCAAATAATATTTCAAAATTATTATTCCCAAAGTTTTGTTTAAAATTTACCGCAAATAAATAAATGAAAACATATTTCAGCTCACCTGTCAAATTTCAAAATTATTTTTAACATTTTATTATTGTCTTCAAGTAATTGAGTCTCCCCGACTTTGCCATCCACTTCGTAGACACTTAACCCTAATATAGTTGAAATCTATTATTGATATTACAAAATTTTCATTGATGTCCAACATAACCTTTAAATGTCGAAGCAATTTTAATTTCACTTCGACGCTCAACACCTTTAATGGGCCCATGTTTTTTCATTACTTTACGAAAAAAAAATGAAAAAAAAACTATGTAATAGAGTGTCAAATGTAACCATAAAAATGTGAAAATCTATAAAAAAATTGCGTTAATCCTTTTATTGACATGAAAACATTGAAGTGGTATTGACCATTTGAATATTGACCAAACCACTTGTGTGTCCATCATCACTCCTCCAACCATCCCACCCCTTTTTTGGCTGAGATTCAAATGGATGATTGATTGGTGGTGGTGGTGGTGGCGTTGTCGATGTTTTTGTTTTGATTTTCACATTCTTCGGAATTGTCATTGTCACCGTCTGTAGTGATCTTAGTGAGCTTATGGTAAACTATGCGGTGCATGACATTAGGACGAATTTAAATTGTTTTTGTTATTAGTGTTAAATTTACTGAGAGTTTATCTTAAAATGGGTGGTTGTAATGAATCAAGTTTTTTTTTATTATTTGAGGATAAATATGGATGCAATGATGCGGACCACCTTTGGTTGTTGTTGTGTTTTGTTTACTTATTATTATGTTGTAAATATGTGCATATTTGAATAAACAATTATAAATTGTTTTGAACAATTTTATCAACACAAGGAGTATTTGGAATCTAAAAATTATACTAGAAATGTTGTATATTTTATAATTTGAAATACCTGTTGTATTTGTTGTACTGTTATTCAATATATTTGGAGATATTTACCTGTAACGAAAAAAAGAAATAAATACAATTAATAATTTGATTATACAAATAAATGAGAATTTAGTTGATGTAATAAAACATATAAATAAAAATCGGTATAAAAAGCTAAGTTGGAATCCCCAATTATCTATACCGACCTCAAAAGAGTTCCTCATTACCAACACAACTATATACGATAGTATCTAAACGAACCTCTGCAAAACTTTTCATTGCCTTTAAGTAACTCTAACCAGTAAGGAAAGTAGTAAAGTCGGACTGGGCCGACTATATGATACCCTTCATCACTTTAGGTATATTCTACGTATGTATCCGAAAAGACGTCGCCTTTTTGAAGGAATTTTGACATGAAATTGAACGAACTTAAATATGTGATTTTTATGTCTTTCTGGAAGCTATGCTAAATTTCATTTCATTTGGGTAAGTTTAGAGTCGTTTAAAATTTAATCTCAATCTGACACCCATTGATATATGGAAGCTACGATATATGTATATCTGAACCGATTTCAAGCAAACCTGCCAGATATTAATTTATATTAACTTCAGTACGTTGTGTCAATCGGCCTAGCTATGGATATGGACGAAAATATATATAGGAGGTGTACACATCATTCTAGACTTAATTTAGTACGCTATACCAAAATTCTTGCCAATCAAAAGATTTGAGATACTTTGGTGCACCATTTACCTAAAATCGGGCGAAACTATATACGGGAGCTATATCTAAATCTGAAATGATTTTCACGAAACTTAGCACACAGCATTCTAGACTTACTTCAATACGCTATGCCAAAATTCGTGCAAATCAAATCATTTTCAGGGACATTGGTGCACCATTTACGTAAAATCTGCCAAAACTATATGGGAGCTACATCTAAATGTGAACCGATTTTCACGAAATTTAGCACACGTCATTCTAGACAGAATGCAATACACTATGTAAAAATTCCTGCAAATCAAATAATTTTCAGGGACTTTGGTGCACCATTTACCTAAAATCGGGCGAAACTATATATGGGAGCTATATCTAAATCTGAACCGATTTTCACGAAACTTAGCACACATCATTTTAGACCTAATTCAGTAGGCTATACCAAATTTCGTGCAAATCGAAAGATATATAGGGACTTTGGTACAGCATTTACCTTAAATCGGACGAAACTATATATGTTAGCTATAACCAAATCTGAACCGATTTTCGCGAAATTTAGCACACGTCATTCCAGACTGAATTCAATACACCCTGTAAAAATTCGTGCAAATCAAATGATTTTCAGGGACTTTGGTGCACCATTTACCTAAAATCGGGCGAAACTATATATGGGAGCTATATCTAAATCTGAACCGATTTTCACGAAACTTAGCACACATCATTTTAGACCTAATTCAGTAGGCTATACCAAATTTCATGCAAATCGAAAGATATATAGGGACTTTGGTGCACCATTTACCTTAAATCGGACGAAAATATATATGGGAGCTATATCTAAATCTGAATCCTTGGGCCAAACAAATGAGCTGTGCCAAATATCATCCAATTCGGATTATAAATGCGACCTGTACTTTGTTTACAATTTAACACCAACAGACGGACAGACAGACAGACGGACGGACATGCATAAATCGACTCAGAAAGTGGTTCTATGCATATTCTTAAAATGAACTATGGGTCTATCTCGTTTCCTTTTGCATGTTACAAACATATGCACAAAGACATAATACCCTGTACCACAGTTTGGTGAAGGGTATAAAGAGCTCTTTCTTAGCTATGCTGACCTCTATTTAGCTCTTCGATGCCTATACGGAAATCTAGAAAGTTCCTCCAAATCTATAAGACTTCAATGGGGGTTTCATTGAATTTACGAACTTTTATTGACTTACTGATTATATATACGGACCATATTACTGCTACTTATTAAACAAATGGACCTGCATGAAGCTTCTTATTACCTATTCACATCTCTATGGAGTTTCGTATTACCTATAGAGCTCCTCATTACCTATACGGACCTCAAAAGAGTTCCTCTAAGCTTTACGAACCTCTGAAAAGCTGCTCATTATCTATTTGGACCTCAATAGAGCTTGTCATAATCTATGCGGGTCACTATACACTACTTTATTAAGTATATATACTGACTTGAACACAGCTAATAATTGTCTATGCTATGAAGTTCCGGTGAATTTTAAATATTTTCCTAACCTATACGAACCTTTATAAATCTTCTCATTATGTATAAGAAAACGCCCCATATCTCTAATGAAGAGAGGCTCCTCTTATTACCTAAACAAACCTCTCTAGGATATATCATTGCATATACGGACCTCTCCTCATTACTCCTCATTACCTATTTGTACTTCTGTGGAGGTCCGCATAATTTATATAGATTTCTATGAAGTTCTTTATTAACTAAACCGATCTCTACATATCACTTCTATGCTATTTATGCCCTCTATAGATCTCCTTATCAAATGCAGACCTTTACAGATCATCTAATTTGATATGCAGGCCTCTATAGAGCTTCAGTTGCCCATACTGGCCTCTATGGAGCTTCAGTTGCCCATACTAGCCTCTAGAAAGTTTAAGTTTTTTTCACAGATCCCGCACCTATTTATTCGAAC
>NW_026887118.1:0-11417 GCF_032173495.1 Musca vetustissima | reverse complement strand
AAATATACCATTGCGCATAATGGAACTGGATGGCGTAGGAGGTGTTGAATGAGGAATGTAGACGCCGATATTTCTCATAGTCAGAGTAAATTTCCAGTTCGGACAGAAAGCGTTTATAGTTGTATCCACGACTCTGTTTAATGAAGTCCAAATCATTTTTGAAGATCACAACTTTTAAATTCGTGCCCGAAGTTCTTGGAAATTTGTGATTGGTACCGTAAGAGGATGTGTCAAAGGATTGCATAATTTACTGAAGATTCCACGGTGACAAGTAGACCTCGTACATCGATAATATGAAACGTAGAAAAAAATGTAGATTCATCGAACGGTATATAAATTCCTTATAGCTATGCGGCTTCTCGATCGGCACCATAATACACCAGGGTCTGACTTCATACGAGTGAGACATTATCCTTGAACTATTAGCGTGGAGTGCTGGAACCAATGCTGCTGGTATATCGAAGCGATCAGCTTTGGCCAAATCGAATATGTTTTGATAGAATACCGGTTTATCCTCCTGCAGGAACAGAGGCCATGACAGGGAGCCGTTGATTTGCTGGGCAAATGCTTCGAGAAAACTCACCACATAACCCTTCATTACAACCTGCCCATATTGATCGCGATGTAAAGCTGATCGAGGTATCATTTGATCGGGATATGTTCGAATTTTATGACCATACAAATTTGCCATTTTATTGGGAAAGAATTCAACATTGTTGCCAACATCATGACCAAAGCTTTTCGTAACCACTTCGAATTCAGGAAACATTTCGAATGCGTAGAATACTGGATCTTCATAGAAATTTCCCAGCAAAACGATGACATTAATTATTTTCTGTTTGGAGCATGCCCTAAGCATGTGCCACACAACGATGCTGGCAAAAGCCTGAGACATATGTTCCGCCAATAGAATAATGCGATTTTGTAGCTTATATTGTAAAACCCGCGATAAAAAGCTAACATATTTGTCCTCATCCCCATATTGCCAATAGATGAAAATCAAAAAGTTTTTATTCAATTTAAGGCAGGCATTACAAAATTGATGTACGAAGGTTTGAATTAGCACCGATTTTCCCATATTTTTCTGTAAGACTTCAGGAACCAATACATCCTTAATGGTAAATTCACGTCCAATGAGAATACAGTTATCAAATCGATTCTCTCGATCCACTTTGTAGAATAGTTGTTTTAATTGAAATCTTATTTCATGCTTATGCACGTCCTCGGTTTGTAATTTTCTAATTATTACATTATTGGGTTTGATGGATTGAATAAATAGCAGAAAGATTAGAATTTTGAAAAATATCATGTTTCGAAAATGCTGCCTAAATAAAGGTTGTCGATAAACTGTAAGGAAAATTTAAAGTGAAATTTTATTTATGTGTAGCCAAATAATTTCTTTCTGATACGCTATGGCTGCTTAATGGAAATCATTATGGCATTAATGATATCAAATGCATTTCCTTTTAGCATTCAATTAATAGCATTATGTTTTTCCTTGTTCATTGATTTTACTTGTTTTTTCAAATAAATATTTCAGATTACATTTGTTGTACCCTACACATATATGTTCACTATGCGTATAATTCTAGACCGAATTAGGTGAATCTATCTAATTATATCCGTTTGTCAAAGTAGAGGCCATAAGCTATTACCATGAGTAGGTAAAAATTTAGGGCATCTAATGGACCAAACACTTTAAAGAAATAGAGTCAATAGAAATATCCGGACAGATCATTTTTTGAATGACCACGTTATGGAAAAAGGGTACAAAAAGTTTGACCCGATTGGACTTCAGAAATTTTAATTTGTTTTCTTTTTTTTCAGTTATAATTTAAACTCTGTGGCATTTTATATGAGCAAGGGTATCTAGCCAATGAGTACGCCATAAAAAGGGCCACATGAACCAAGATGTCTGTGTGAAAAAATGACCAACTAATAAATATAAATAATCGGAAAAGTTATGTATGAAATTGCAGTTGTTGTCCTTTAAATACGATGTTGTCGGGGTCTAGTTTAAAACATTAATATAAATATTTAATCCCAGTTAGTTGTTTTTATAAAAAAAACAACTATTTATTTGTGGGGAATGTATGACATTGTCCGCTGAGGCGTAAGGGAGGGAATACTTCGGATCTCGCCACTGATCCTCATCATTTCCCTTATTTTTTGTGATTTTTTCCCCAGAAGCTATTTATTGCTTCGTTTAAAAACAACTTTTCATACCTAAATATCTCATGTAACAAATCGAAGTACTTACGTTACCAGCGATACCACCTCAATGAAAGGGTCGTTGGTGCGTGACTTCGTGGCTACAAATCAATTGCAGACAACTACAATACATTTGCAACTGCTATGTGTCGTCACTTTGTGACGAAAGCACATAACGTTGTAGTTGGTATTGCTATTTATTATACCTTCCACCATAGTTTCGAAATATTCATTTCCGACCCTATAAAGTATATATATTCTTGATCAAGGTAAAATTCTAAGACGATTTGGCCAAGTCCGTCCGTCTGTTGTAATAACTCTAGCGTCTAAACGAATTAAAATAGGGTGCTGGAATTTTGCATAGGTTTGCCTGCAGGCAGGTCAAGTTTGAAGATGGGCTTTATCGGTCCACGTTTAGGCATAGCTCCCATATAACAGTACCCCACAATTTTCGGTATTTTGGGTACATAATTTTTTATTTATTTCATAATTTATGTTATACAATATATATTGACCTTAATCATATCTGATTTTCGCACCGCCATTGCTATTTCTGTTGTCTCTCGGCTGTTTTTCGCATCTGCCCTCTACGAAATATTGAAGCATCTGAAATAGAAAATTGTAAAATATAAATAAAGATATGGTTGTCTTAAGTAGAAGATTATTACCTTATATTTTGGAGAATATTTACCTAGTTTAAACATTTATTTGCTCCCTCAACCTGTTGGATGCCATTGGAAATCTGTAGAATAATTTTGTTAAAAAATTATGTATGTATGTATTTATTGTGTCGCAAAACCAGAACTTACCTTAAATTCAGCATATGCATTTTAGATTCTTGACATTTTTATTTAAACGCACTTCATCTTCTATATCGTGGATATATATTGCTTATATTTTTGTATAAAACACACATTTTTATTAAACTTTTGATTTCATAATTCAAAAAATTATAAAAAGTCTGAAGAAAATGACAATTGTTTTTCTGTTTTAATTTTTTGTTTTCGATTCATTTCTTTTCCATTACCAGTAACTACAGAAATACAAAATGTTTTCAATCAACAAATGAATTCAATAGTATATTTTGTGTTCCATTTTCGGTTATAAAGTAACTAGAGTACATAATAACTAGTTATATAACTATACATAAGCAGACAATTTCTATTTATTGATCAACTGGGAACATATAGGCATTACAATAATGTCAAAATTCATAAAATCGATCGAAAAATGTATGTGAAGAAAATTTATACATGGACCTACACTGGTGGCCAAAATTAAAGTAACTACACCTATGTCGATTCTTATAGATAATTTTTAAATGGATTTTATTACAATGGCATGTGTGTGGTTTTCAATTTCTATTTACTATCAAAAAATATAAAAATGGCTAGGAAAAAATTCAGTGCACCGATATAACTGCTAATTGTCAGTGATTGTGAACATAATTTATCACAGAAAATGATTTCGAAGAAATACTCCATAAATAAATTAGCGATTTATAGAATTATATGTGACTGTTCAGCATGGAGGAAGGCTACAAAATAACATCAGTTCGTACGGAACAACAAATTGTCATAGCCGTTAAAAATACCGATTTAAGAGTTCAACGGAATTTGTGGGATAGTTATCGTTGGATATAACCTCAAGAACAGAGAGTGGACGAGCTATGGTAGTAGGCCACATGCCCGGATGCTATCAAAGAAAGTTCTGAAAAGAATCGGAAAGCCAGATTAGCATTTCGCCAAAGCTCATATTTATTATAATCCGACTTAGTGGAGATTATATTATGTTTTCGGAAAAAACACTGAATAGATCAACTTATTTTAGGCTCAAGACTTAGTTTTGCAAGGTACTTGGAAGCATTTTATGGGGATATTTTTTTCTTTTTACGGATCAATTTACGAGTTTATGATATAATGTCTGTTATACAAATGTTTTGGAAAACGCTACAGTTACTTTTGATGAAAAAAATATACCCGTTGACTGGGTGTCTCAGCGTGACAATAACTTCAAATATATATCGAAACTTGTCAATGATTGGTTGCGGCACGAAATTTGGCACAATAATCAGATCTTCACCCTATAGAAACATCTTTGTAGTATCATATATAGAAAAAACAAAAGAGATTCACAAAGAAACAACTATAAGCTCTTCCCACTGGTTCAGGATGCGAGGAGTAGTATACCCAAGGATCATATTGTGTAACTTATAGATCAAATGCCTCGTAGGTGTGCAATAAAAATAATGGTTATTATGTTTATTACTAGCTAAATTTATTTATTTAATAGAACAACTCGAAAAGATGATTTAGTTTTGATCGCGAAAAAATTGGGCCAATTTAGATTTCCATAGAAAATTTTTATTTAATTTTTTTGCGTTTATATTTTTTTATTTTTTATACCTTTTACTGTGGTACTGTGTATTATGTCTTTATGCATGTGTTTGTAAAAAGCAAAAGGAAACGAGATAGACACATAGTTCCTTTTGAAAATATGCATAGAATCACTTTCTAAGTCGATTTAGGCATGTCCGTCCGCTGTCTGTAGATGTTAAATTGTAAACAAACTAAGGACGCAATTACGATCCGATTTGGATCAAAGATTTGGATTTGATCGAAGGACGAACCCTATTGAAATTCAAGAAAATCGGTTCAGATTTATATAAAATTAAATGAAGTCTAGAATGATGTGTGTTAAGTTTCGGTCTAGATTGAGATATAGCTCGTATATATATATATATATATATTTGGTCGATTTAATGTAAATGGTAGACCAAAGTCCCTATATATCTATCGATTTCCACGAAATTTGGCATGGCGTACTGAAATAAGTCTAGAATGATGTGTGTTATGTTTCGTGAAAATCACTACAGATTTAGATATAGATTTCATATATATTTTCGTCCGATTTAAGGTAAATGACGCACCAAAGTCCCTATATATCTTTCTATTTGCACGAAAATTGGCATAGCGAAAAAAATTAAGCCTAGAATGACGTGCGTTAATTTTCGTGATAATTTGTTCAGATTTAGATATAGCTCACATATTTATATATTGGGCAGATTTAATGTGAACAAGTGAAAAAGCGTTAAGTTCGGCCGGGCCGAACTTTGGATACCCTCCACCATAGATATACTGACAGGAACTAGAAATGAAAATATGGGAAACATACCAAAAAGTGGACCTATACCGACATTTCTAAAAAGGGATTATGTAAACCATAATAAAAAATTCAGTAATTTTTAATGGATAATTATACACTGTGGCTAATTAAAATATCGATTCTAGAACCCATGTATCTTTATACCAAATGCGCTTCAAAAAATTTAGATTTCATCCAAACTTTGTCCATCTTATTATTTCTTCCAATCTTAGTTCAAATTCCAAGATGGGGAATATCGGTCCACTTTGTCTGGAACCTCCATACAGGGACTAGGTCTTAATGCGGGTTATAGTTCATTATCGAACCTTACGTTCTACTTTTTTATCTCGAAATCCTCCGCAGGTGAAATGATTACATCAGAGTCTTAGAACCAAACTTAAAACGCGGAACAAATCAGATAACCATTTTAATATAAAAAAGGGGGTTATATGGGGACTACCCCAAAATGAGGGCGAATGTTAATAATTTTGGCGGTATGAAATAAGTCCCCAAACAGAAAATGAAATAAGTCCCCAAATGTGGGGGTTTATTTCATTATGAAATAAATCCCCAAAAAGTAATATGAAATAACTCCCCATTGAAATGAAAGAACTCTCCAAAACCAAATGAAATAAAACCCCAAAAATGTGGACTTATTTCGTAATGAAATTAGTCCCTAAATCGAAAAATGAAATAAATCCCCAAATAAGTTGCAGTTTTTACCATATGGTTATTATTTTATTTTTAATAATAAAAAAACAATTTATAATAAAAAAGTACATGTATATGCATTTATACAAATATTACCATTGTATCTTCTACAATTCCACGACAATATGGGCATTTATAACCTCCACCATTTTCAGCAATTGCGTTATTTTGAAGTTTGAGGACACATTCGTCGCACATTTTAAGATGTTTACAAGGAAGAAGGACTGTGTTCGAAGCCTAAGACATGCATACAATACAACTATTATCATCTACACGTTTTTCTTCAAATATTTCATCTTCGTCTGAAGAAGAATCTTCCAAAATGGTATCCTGGAATATGTCTTCTTTTGGAAGCATATTTTCACATATACCGTTTCTTTCATAGACCATTCGAGATAGAAAAGCTTCACCAGTTATCATTCCAGATTCTAATATCTTTGTTGCCCTTTCTATTTCTCGGTCTTTCAAATCACGGCTTTTTCTTTTTTTCTTCGATAAAGATCCCCCACTTTCGCACACCATATTAAAATGACGACTTTTAAAAAATTCTTCGTCTCGAATTGTTCCAACAAACTTAAAAAAATGACCGTTTTTTTCTAAAGTTTTGCCCAGCACTCCATTATACGCCTCTACCGCAGAGGTTGTTCGAATTTTATTGTTGCAGACGCTAAGGTTCCGGCTTCCAATCTGTAAATGATATTTTGTTTTCATTCTTTATATAAACAATAGATTTTATAATATACCTACCTTCTGCATCCAAAAACTATCGAAATATTTTATAAATGTCACAAATAACCCTTCTGCGTCCATTAACAAAATTTTAGATTTTATTTGGGTAAATGCTCCATTA
This sequence comes from Musca vetustissima, assembly GCF_032173495.1. Classification (NCBI taxonomy): domain Eukaryota; kingdom Metazoa; phylum Arthropoda; class Insecta; order Diptera; family Muscidae; genus Musca; species Musca vetustissima. The sequence goes on along the minus strand of NW_026887118.1, from coordinate 4,501 downwards.
ATTAAATCCCCTGGTAATAATGGCAAAGCTAACATTTTGTGATATAAGCTCGAAGCACTCTTGCTTGATCTTATGAAGTCCAACAAAGTCTTATTTTTCATTAAATTTTTCCTGACAGCCTGACAAAAGTGAAACCTAAAGATATATATTTATGTATATTGTCATGCATGTACTACATTGAGAAATGAAGTATTTGAAAGAAAATTGATTAATTGTGAAAATGGGTGAATTTTTCGATTGCGTCCAAAATAACAACCCATTTTCACAATTTATCAATTTTCTTTCAAATACTTAAAATTTTTATAGATTTATAAAATTGAAATATTAAGTGTTCGACTAAAAATTGTTTAATTGTGGAATATATATTTTGGAATCGAAAGAAAAATTCGCGCGAATTTTTCTTTCTATTCCAAAATATATATTCCACAATTAAACAATTTTTAGTCGAACACTTAATACTTTTATACGTTAAATATATTAAAAATGTCTACTTACCAACAACCCAATGTTTTTGCTTTCGGGTAAACCAAATTTACAGCCTGTCTCATAGCTGCCTCGTAGTCCATTATGAAAGTTGATGGATCCATGTTGAATATATTTTCTTTAATATACATAAGAACTGCAGTATATGCCTGCTTCGTTTTGCGATCCATTAGTACAAAAAATACTGGAAAAATCTAAAACAACAAAATTTAAATCTAAAATAACAAAATTAATTTGTGGCACTTACTTCGTCAAAGTATGATATGTAAATAACCAAAAGTTGTTTGAAGCATCCATGTGGGACTTTGAATGTAGCATCCATCAAATATGTCCGTTGTGCTGGTTGGATGTTTTCTTTAATTAAATCAATTGATTTTAAGGATGAAAATAAGCAAAATGAGTGATGATCATCCTGTATGCATGCTGTGAAAAAATGTCTAGGATTTTCATCGTCTTTTGTCAGACCAAATTGTGTCCATACAGCTTCGAAGTTAAAGCACTCAACAACTTGAATTGCATTTTTTGGGGAAATCACAAGTTTGTTGCTAACAATATACTGCAATCTTCTTTGTATTTTTCCAAACGAAATATTATTGGAAAATGTTTGATTTCTAGATATTAAAGAATAATTACTAAAAAAATGTGAATTATTATTTTTTCTGTACTTACCTTTCACATGCATTTCGGAATGAAGATCTTATAGTGCTAATAGCAGTTCTATTTCCCCCCAAGACACTACCAATTCCCTCACAATCACTCTTAATTTGATTTAATGTTTTCAACTCCATATAGAATTGTTCTTCGTTTGGATGATTATGGTCAATATACTTTTTTACCAAAAAACACTTTCCAAAAAACACTTTCCATTTTCAACATTAAATACCCTAGCTTTGCATGACGCTTATAACTCTACGTTCTTCGATCAACTAGTTGGTAAACAATAGTTGCAGTCAGTAGCTCAGCAAGAAATATAACGGCATTTTTTCAAGTTTCTCATTATTTTGCAATTTTAGAAAAATGAAATAAGTCCCCAAATTCTCATTAGGAATTTATTTCATTTTACAATTTTGGGGAGTTATTTCATAATGAAATAACTCCCAAATATTTAAAATGAAATAAGTCCCCAAAAAATGAAATTAGTCCCCAAGTATAGTTGTTTTTGTTTTGTGTATAAAAAATTGGGGACTTATCTCATTTTCTGTTTGGGGACTTATTTCATTGGGGACTTATTTCATACCGCCGTAGAGAGATCCTACTATAATTTATGTATAGTTATAGAAGCTGTTTAGGGGGAAATAATCCCCATAAACGTCGCCAGCTCCGCTTTTATTTATTTTTTTTTTTTGACGGCGGTCACTGGTAACGACACGGCACAGGACACTTATTATTTCTTCTTCTTTCGTTAGTGAATTTTGTGTGATCGATAATTACCAGTGCAGCCGTCAGCAGTGAAAAAACATAAAACTTAAACCTAAAAAAGAAGGAAAGTGAAATAAGAATAACAAGAAAATATAAACTAGAATCATTAAAACTGATGTAAATAAAATAAGTACTAAGTGAACTGAATTGAAATAAATAAATAAAACAAAATTAAAAAAAGTTAAAAAAATGTGCGGTTGTTTATTTGTAAAAGGCGGTTCCAGTCCCATTTGCCCAACATCTTCCCCGCTGATAGTTGCTAGTGGACGACCACGACTAGGACAATCCATCAGTACCCATACAATTTCCAGCGTGACAATCGTAAGTAGTTCTCAAACAACAGGTGGGAACCAGTTTGCCAGGGACGAGTGGTCCGTGGTGGTTAACCCTAGAAAGGTTGAGGTGTACCCCCAACATATGGTCCTTTGTGAGCCGGTGAGAAAAACACATTTCATATCTTGCCCATGGTGTTGCGTAAAGTAAACAACAAAAATTTGCTCGACAGTTTTATATCCAAATTTGCAAAAAAAATCAAGGACCGTTACAAAAATTTGAAATTTCTACCAGTTGTTGGTCATTTGCCGTGTCGTTGTTTGTGTAATATTGTTTAGTGCAATAATTCTAGTTGTGTGTTTCTCTTACTCGCTGTTACTGCTGAGGGTGAATTTTTTGCTGAGACAAAGTGTTCATTGGAAAAGAGAAACAAGTAAATAAAGCAAACGAAAACATTTGGTTTTATTGTTGTTTGATCGTCTCTACAGTTGGTGGTTTGCAAATCCGAACAATTGTCTTTCTCAATATAGAAAACTCACTCATGTTAAAACGTAATGACGTTTTAATGATCATTTGGATCTTTGTACATTGATATGTCAGTGAGGCATTGAGTTGAGTTGAATTATTTGGACAGTGTTTTATATTTAAAACATTTTGGGAATATTGTAGCCATCTCATATATACCATTATTGAATGAGCAAACAAATTTTTTTTAGGATAAAACTTGCCTAATAAGTATATTTCTTAAAAAAAAAATAAAGGAAATATTTTTCTGGAAATTGGCGACATGCCTTTTGAAATTATATTAAATTGGAATCTTAATTTTTTGGAATATTTTGGATATTTTTTGGAACTTGCCCACTTTAAAGAAAACATAACAACTAGATACCATTTTTCCGAATCTATTTTGGCAACATTTATATTTTTTTGCTCTTTGAAAATTGGATCTATTGCATAAAATAAACTAGAGGTCAATTGATTGAATCAAATTTGTAAATATTCTTGCTCAGGTTGTAAGAACATAAGCTTTCACTTAGAAAATGGGCAATCTAGAAGAATTCTTAACTCAGTGTGAGGAAATTTGATGCTTTGAGGAAAATCTTAAGGATACAGACGCGTCGGGATACAATGAATCGGCGATTGAAACCGAGCGGGCTGAGATCCAAAGGCCGAATGGAAGTAAACATACAAACATTGTACTGCTGATCCCGAATGCAGTTAAAAGAATAAGGAGGTACTTAAAACAAAAAAAACTTGCTCGTGAGAGATGCGTGAATATTCTGGGAGATTGGAAGGAGAAAATTAAGGTTGTACCGAGCTTCTTTAATCAAAAGTCAACTTCTTCTATTTCTGTACCACAATGCGATACGGAAAATTTTCAAGGAGATTATATATCATGGCCCAGTTTACGTGATTTATTCAGAGTCATATATATATGGCTTAGCTCTGTTGAAAAGTTATATCATCTTATTCTTAATCGTCGCATTCTTGTAACGCCGAAGGTTTTACGATTGTGTGGGACAACCTTAAAAACCAATACGAAAATAAGAGAATATTGGTGAATACGCAGTTAAGAAATTTATTCAATTTGACTCCTTGCGGGCAAGAATCGGCTAGCAGCTTAAATAAATTACAACGTGAAGTGACAAATTGTATTTCGGTCCTCGAGTTATACAAAATTGATGTGAAGTCATGGGACCCAATTTTTGTATACCAATGCTCCTCTAAATTGCCAAAGCTTACTCTTTTCCTTCGGGAACAGTCCATAGTAAATAAAACTGAAATGCCTCGTTGGTAGGACTTGAATAAATTTCTGACGGACAGGTTTCAAGCTTTGGAAAGTGTATCGGATATAACTTGTTCGAATGGGACGCAGTCCCATTAAAACACTCGCCCCAAATTTAACCAATATGACAAATCAAAACAGTTTAGAGTTCATCATACTAAACCAAATGATAGTAAATACAAATTGTGCAAATGAACTCATTCTTTGCAGACTTGTCCTAAATTTCTGAGCATGTATTATAGAAATAGGCTAAATGCTGTAAAGAGAGAAAATATGTGCATAAGTTCTTTAGCTCAAGGTCACAGAGCGGCAGACTGTAGATCAATCGGTTGTGCAAAATGCAAATTAATGCATAATATTCTTCTTCATAAGAATAAAGTGTACACAAATAATGGGAATAATGTTAATGAATCTACTGACTATTCTAACCCAGTTATAAAATCGCCCTCTGATAACCAGCAACTTCCTCAAATGCCCGACCATTTCACACAAAGGTCTCTAGTAGGACAATGCTTGATACAGCTTGGGTCAACATTGTTA
>NW_026887117.1:0-11546 GCF_032173495.1 Musca vetustissima | reverse complement strand
TTAATTGCCGTGTTGTCTAAGCTAGATTCTTCCTACAAAAACTCAATATAGGACTTTTTACGGGTATCGCATATTGTCGGAAAAATAATCAATGTCGGTCCATAGGTTGGTATAACCCCTATATACAGGTACTCCCCGATTTTCGGCATTTTTAATAGTATTGACTTTAATTTAGTATTTAGGGTTCCTTTAGGATACCAAATCAAAAATGATCAATATTTGTCCGGTTTTTCGGGTAGAATATAACGGTACCTCCAAAATTTCGCTAGATTGTATGTCAATTTATGCGTGTCAGGCATTGCTATTACTCATGGCATTTGCCATTACTTCTATGATGGTTCGTATTGCAAATGGTCTATCCACGTTTTGGTATATCCCCATATAACGGTACATCTAAATATTCGGTATTTTGGTGATTTTACACGTTTTTTCAATATAATTCGCTGCAATTTCGTACGATTGGTTCTCATTGGGTATCAAATTTTTCTGCGGAAAATGATCAAGAATGTTTCGTCCTCCGATTAATCGGTTTTTTTGGGGTGTTCAGACATGTTTTTCAACAGAATAGCTATAAATTGATATTTTGGATTCAATTCGGCTATCAGATCTGCCTACGAAAAATTTATCAATATTGGGCTATGTTTCGGGGTAGCCCCATATACCGGTACACCCAAGTATTTTGATAGTTTTGAGCCATGTTTTTACCTAAAATATTGTAATTTGTTATTTTGGATTGTGGTATGATAGTAAATCTTCCTACTAAAATGAATAATATGAGTACACATTTTAGGGAAACCCCCATATAACGCTACACCCTAAAGATCGGTATTTTGGGGAGCTTGGATGCGTTCTTCAACCGAATTATCTGTAATTCTATATTTTGATACCTCATTGAGTAAAAAATCGACCTCTCAAGCATTTTCGGCATTTTAAAGACTATATTCGCATTTTCCAATCGATGGGTCTTTAATTTGGTATAAAGGTTTCTGGAAGGCTGAGTTATATGGAAATTTGTGCGGTGCTTTGATAAAACCCCACCTAAATGTTCCGCTTCTTTTTCGGGACTAATAAATTTTCACCCGAACTTTCTCATGGGAGTGGCTAAAATTTTATATATCTAATTCTGCTGAATACTCAAACAGTAACTGTATATCCGTCGGATTACACATCTGTGCTAATCTGAAGGTGCAAAGCGTTTCGGCCTTTTGTGTATTTGACGTCATTCTAAATTCCAGATTTTTTAAGTGTTTCAGATACGTATTCCACCCTACAAAAATCTAATATTTAAATTTAATATTTACTTAAATACAATATTTCATGTGTGTTGTGGGTTACAAAATCCGCTTGGAAAAATTGTCTTTATAGGGATATTTTTTGGAATAAACACTATTATGATTCCACCGTTATGTGTCTTTTAATAGGAACATTTTCTTCACAGTGATAAAACATTCAAAATAGGACGGATTCTTATATAGGCTTCGGAAAATGGAGTTATAAAGATCATTTGCTGCCTCTAAAAACCGAAATGTTACTTTCATTCATTCTGTTGGTAAAATGTGTCTAACCCTTTAAAAAAGGGAAAATTAGAGACCTTCGGAAGTACCGTTGTGTAGGATACTGGACTGATATAAACTAATTACATTACATTACACATATATCCTTGGAGTATTATTCTACATCGAATTTAATTATGATCCAGAAACGGTCAAGGTATTTCAAAAGACGTTTCTATGTTCGTCACAGGTTAAGAATAATGGATATATGGTCTTCGATGTTGGTCTTCGATGAACAGCGAAAGTTGTTCATTAAAGAATCACTTCGAAGCAAATGATTGTCTGGCGTTTCGGTAAAACTGATCATGAGGCGAATGTTGCATTTGAACAACTTAGGAAGTCAATTCTGATTGGTAACTAGGAGAATTTCGAAAATCAAAGAAAAATATGCAAAGTCAACGTCCTCATAACATAATGAGGACGTTGACCTCCTCATAACATAATGATTGAAATGTTCAAAACCCTACGACAATTGGTCTAGAGTGAAATGTGCAAATTTTTATTGTAATCGAACAACAATTGGGTCTTTCAGAATTGAAATATGAAATCTCTACTGAGTATAAAATAATACGCGTCAAATTTGTTCGTAAATCGTTCAGATTTAGATATAGGCCCGATGTATATTTTTGTCAGAGTTCATTTAATTGGAATTCACCGGATTTTAAATCTTTCCTCTTTCCGAACTAATGATAACAGCGAGATTGTGGAGTGCTTCAATTTATTTTTCCTCACTGGTAAATTGCTTTGAAAAATGTTCTATAAGGTCCGACTTTATCTTCTTTCACATTTTCATATTTATTCTATTGTTATAGGAATGTCCCTTAGCAGAATTCATATACATAGCTATGATGCTAACATAATGACCCCAACTATGCTCTCTAGCATTATATTATGCAAAACTGTGGGAAAAATTTGTTACTACTGTAAACTCTTTAATAAATAATTTTGGATTTCCTGCTGCATAAAATCGAAATTTTTCATTCACCGGAAACTAGTAAAAATGTAAAATATACATAAACACACAACACCAGATAAATTCAAAAACAAACACACACACACTCACAACAAATTTATTACAAAATTCTTGAATGAAAATGCTAGAAGTGTTTGAATAATTAATAAACCAAAACAGACTAAAAAATATATTTTACCATTTCATTTAAAGTCTTAACGTTTAAATGCTAAAAATAATATACTATATATACTCGGGTATAAATGTTTATTTTGGTAATATTTTCAAATATTAAATAACGGAAATACATGTATGTGTTAGGCATTTAAAATATTTGATTATGAACAGATTTAGAAAAAATTAAAATTGTAATTAAAATTTAGACGTTTGCTGGTGAAAATGACGTGTATTGCTGTCATATGTTGTTATACATAGGTAAATCACGAAACATATATGTGAACATATATACATCTATATACCGTCCACCACATGCAAAACATTTTCACTAACAGTTATACACAAATATGACCTATTATAAACGTTGTGCTCACATTTTTTTATATAATTCATTTTGTCTGACTTAAATTATTTAAATAATTCATAGGTAGATATCTACCCGTAAACCATTTGTAAATAACATACAAAAATACCCAGCTTACTAAATACATTTTTATTTACAGACATACTACATATGTACGAATGTATGTCTATAGAAATTGTCTGTTTCACACACAACTTGGCATCAAATACGAACGCATAACCTGTAGCATAGCCAAGAGGTGTCTACCGTTCTCTATGCGGTAAATTGTTAAACTATTCAACAGATTTGAAGTAAGATAGTTTGTTATAAACAATGAAAGCTTTAATAGAGCAGCCGTGTGGATAATAACAACAAATTCTATTACACAAAAATATATAAATAATAATGAAAAGTGACCGGAGGTGAAATTTAAAGTAGAATACAGATGATTTATAAATAAAATTATATTTGAGATATGTTTATTTAATAAAAAATTAAAATATATGGGCAATATTGCCAATTTTTTAACATAGCTGAAGCGGAGGTTCACCCCTTTATAACTCGGGAACTACTTAAGTATATGAAAAAAAGTGAATAGTTTTGGGTTAATTGGTCTGTCGTTGCATACTGTTCATGATATTGACCTCCAAACTTAATTTTGTTGAATGCTGTGTCTACTTTAATGTAAAAAAATGTGTAAAAACAGGTTGAGGCGAACCAGTTTTTTTATGTTCTCTATCGATTTGTGACTAAGCCACTCATTGCACGGTCTTCGTGTCAAAATAAAACTAGAAGCCAACAAAATGGGGACTACGCCCCTTATGTATCATTTTTCAACAATTTAACTGCATCTACCTTTAAATGATGCTGACATTTTGAAGCTCGATTTTGAGTGTTTTTTTAATTTTACTTCTAGCTTTAATACGCAAACAGGAATTTATAAAAATCGATCATAAGATTATTGTAGTCGCGCCAAATTTTGAGATCTGCAAACTGAATGATATGGGTACCCGCGATCAGTAAGGTTTTTTACGTTTCGGATGATATAAAACCTTCTTCGTGAAAATCCATCTACTAGAACGGCGGGAACTAGCCTTCCAAAAACACGAAATTTGGCAAAAAATGTTTTTGAAAATATCGCGGATTTATTTGCGTTTTCTGTGGATCATTTCCGCTTCAATAAATGACCTCATATGGATTTTGATCTTTTTCGAAAAGAGAACTTTAAAAACTTCAGCCGAAAGAGAGATGTACGCAATTTATCTCAAAAATAGATTGTGCTGGCACATCCATGGTTCTTAATGGACCACATTGAAATGGTATAGATCGATGTATTTTTTTAGGGTGCACACCGAAATCGGATGCGCGTTAATGGTATATGGAGTGTTCGGAAATTATTCGCGTTTTACGATTTTTTGGGTACTTCAATATAACGTGCAGCACATCTTAGCCGTCAAATGAAATTTCGCAAAATATATATGGATTGGAAGATAAACTTCAGTACTTCCTGGAAACCACATGCGCATCAAATGGTTTTGAGAATTACGCGATTTAGACGCAATTTATCTCAAAAATAGTGTGAGCAGGCACATCCATGGTTCTTAATGGACCACATTGAAATCGGTATAGATCGATGTATTTTTTTAGGGTGCACACCGAAATCGGATGCGCGTTAATGGCATATGGAGTTTTCGGAAATTATTCACGTTTTACGATTTTTTGGGTACTTCAATGTAACGTGCGGCACATCTTAGCCGTCAAATGAAATTTCGCAAAATATATATGGATTGGAAGATAAACTTCAGTACTTCCTGGAAACCGCATGCGCATCAAATGATTTTGAGAATTACGCGATATACATGCAATTTAAAATGTATATTTCGTAATATTATTTATTTAAAGATTTATTCCTATTTATAGAATTCTAAGATTTATCGAAAGGGTATTGATATAATCCGCAAGGCGTATACTTATACACAAAAAGTGATTATTATTATATAGGTCAATTTTTCGTCGAAATTCGGGTAAAATAGCAGAATAACCCCAACATTTTTTTCTGAAATTTCTTGTATACAATTAAAAAAATAAATACGATGACATTATTTTTTCGAACCAAGAAAAAATATTTTTCCTCAATATCTTGTTTTGTTGTCGCTTTGATTTAAAAACCGCTACACGGACTTGTGTGATTTTGATGTCATTTGATTCATCATGATGTTTAGATTATGTACAGTGAGTGTAATAAGTATTTTGCCTCAATACAAATTTGACAAATTTCTAATATATACGCCTAAAGCCAGCATACTAAAGATGTTAAATGAATTATTTATGATAGGATATGTTTGTGGACATATTTAGATCTTATTTCTGCAAGAATCACTGCGAAAGACCTATTGGTCTAGAAGATATCGGCCAAAATCTATACCAACCCAAAAATGATTATCACAAAAAGTATTTTGCTTTTTATTATTATTTTTGAAAAAAATCATTATATAACATAAAGAGAAGCTCGATGTTTGGGTGCCACACCAATTAACAGAATAGGTTGGATAGAATTTCCATCTGCAAAGCCTTGACTAAACGGAGTGAGATAGACCCATTTCTTAAACGGATGGTGACTGGAGATACGAAATGGATCACATACGATAACCCTGTGCGAAAACGATCGTGGTCAAAGAGCGGTGAAGCACCTCAAACGGTGGCCAAACCAGGACTAACGACCAGGAAGGTTCTGTTATGCATTTGGTGAGACTATTATGAAGCATGTTAAATAAAGACCTATAGTTCATATCGACGCCTCCGAACCATAGTATGCTAAGTCGAATCATGCATGTACGTACGATTAAAGAAACTTCCATACTTTGAAAGCTTCTACTGAAAAACTCACTCTTCAGACTTAGCATACTATGGTTCGGAGGCGTCGATATAAAAATAATGGATTTCTTTTTCCCCAACCTAATATGAGAAAAAGTGGTCGGTTTCCAACTCCATCAAGGATATGAAAAAAAAATTCTACAACAACATATCCACAGTCAATGCCAGGCGTAAACCACATAATCCGTGCTTATTTTGCCACACCCCTTTTATAAAAACCATTTTCTTACTGGAATAATGTACTGTAATATAAACAAAAAGTAGATAAATACTAATCAGAAGAAACGCTTTTGATATATAGGTTGTTATGCAAGATAATAACTTTTTCGTGGCCATTGAAAACATTTGGTCAAAAATTTCTTAGTCTATGAAACGTGCCATACACCTTGCATTCGTCCGAATTCTGCTCTTGCTTTGTTCCCCCTACAGATTACGTCCGCTTCTGCACCACTACTTGTTGTTCCTAGCCCTTGTATCCTGATGTTTTTAACATTCATGGCCTTAGTTTCTCCACATTAATTTCAAATCCAATATCCAGTCTCTCCAGGTATTCTACGATTGACTACGATTGATTGATTGATTGTGAGAGAGAATAAAGATATCATCCACGTAATCTGAGTCTTCAAGTTGCCGTGAGAGACTTCACGTTATGCCTCTTCTCTGAGAGCAGACTTTTTTATTATTTCATCCAATGCATCATTGTGAACAGTAGGGATGACAGAGAGCATTCTGTTTTACTTCCGCGTCGAAACAACACGATAGGCTTATGTTTCCCTTATGAAGAACTGAGAGTTCTGAATCCTCGTACACCGATTTTATTATTCAGACTATGCCTCATTATATAGACTGTTCTATTACTGTTCTATTCTTTAAGCCAAATTTCGTCACAATTAAAAGAGAAATACCACCTGTATATTTTGCCAAAAAAAAAAAACAAAATGAATAGGCCGAAGAAATGGAAAGTGAGTCAAACTTTCTTAATATCGAATAAAACTTCATGGGGTATATTCAAAAATCATTATGTCGATCGGGAAATTTATGTGGGGACTATGTTATGGTGTTATGTGATAGTATGTTGTACATACTCCGAAAAAATAGTGTTCCAAATTTCTTAAATTGGACTTTTTATACCCTACACAACTATGTTTGTAGGATATTATGGCTATTTGTGGCCCCAAGAGTTTGTACCGCTGCGAAATATTGGTCCTAGACTCACCATTACACATGTGTGTCCGTCCGTCTATACATTATAATTTGTAAACACGATACAGGCCACAGTTATGGACATGAAATTTTGCATGTTGGACGAGTTCTGATCAAAGAAGATTCCTATTGTTTTTGGTAATGATAGGTTCATGTTTAGGGGATAAAATCGACCAAATACTTAATTTTTTGTCTATTTTTTGGCCACAATTATGACCCGAACATCTCAAAGTTTTGCATGTAGAAGGGGATCTGGACAAAGAATAAGCATGACAATTTTGATAACCCAAATATATAAAAGCGAGTTGTTGGCCGTTAAATTGAAACCAATAATATTGATGTATTTAAATATTTTCAGGCGCCTACGTATTCTGATAAATCGAAAACCATGGACGTTTACATGATGTTCCGGTTGGGGTCAAGTTAGTGATCTGATGATATATAGGGGATGAAAAATTATTTTTGTCAGATTTTCTAGTCTGTCTAGGGGATATACATCACAAATTTTACACGGGAAAGGGGATTGAAAATAATCGGTCAATATTAAGGTGGATACATTAGCCAAAACATTTGTGTGTAGAATTTGAAAAATTTAAACTTCTCATTTCAATCTTCATGGTAAGAAATGTGAATTGTTGACTTCTTATCGGTCAGGAGAGTGCTTAAAAAATATATTGTCCAGGCTCCGAATATAGATCCACTTAAAGTGAGTCTTCAGTAGTAGTTGTGTAGGGTATCCTATGGTCGGCCACGTGCGCACAAGTTTTAAATTAGTTTTTATACCCTTCACCACACTGTGGTACAGGGTATTATGTCTTTGTGCATATGTTAGTAACAGGCAAAAGGAATCGAGATAGACACATGGTTCCTTTTGAGAATATGTATAGAATCACTTTCTGAGTCGATTTATGCATGTCCGTCCGTCTGTCCGTCTGTAGACGTTAAATTGTAAACAAAGTACAGGTAGCATTTATAATCCGAATTGGATGAAATTTGGCATAGGTCACTTATTTGGCCCAAGTACGAACCCTATTGAAATTGGGAAAAATCGGTTGAGATTTAGATATAGCTCCCGTATATATTTTCGTCCGATTTAAAGTAAATGGAGCACCAAAGTCCCTATATATCTTTCAATTTGCATGAAATTTGGCAAAGAGTACTGAATTAGGTCCAGAATGATGTGTGCCCAGTTTCGAGAAAATCGGTTCAGATTTAGATATAGCTCCCATATATAGTTTCGTCCGATTTAAGGTAAATGGTGCACCAAAGTCCCTATATATCATTCGATTTGCATGACATTTGGCATAGAGTACTGAATTAGGAGCAGAATGATGTGTGCCAAGTTTCGAGAAAATCGGTTTAGATTTAGATATAGCTCCCATATATAGTTTCTTCCGATTTAAGGTAAATGGTGCACCAAAGTCCCTATATATCTTTCGATTTGCATGAAATTTGGCACAGAGTACTGAATTAAGTTCAGAATGATGTGTGCTGAGTTTCGTGAAAATCGGTCCAGATTTAGATATAGCTCCCGTATAATATATTCGTCCGATTTAAGGTAAATGGGTCTCCAAAGTCCCTATATATCTTTCGATGTGCACGAAATTTGGCATAGGGCACTGAATTGGGTCCAGAATGATGTGTGCTAAGTTTCGTGAAAATCGGTTTAGATTTAGATATAGCTCCAATATATATTTTCGTCCGATTTAATGTAAATTGTGCACTAAAGAAGTTACTATAATCTTGTGTGTGTCAAGTTTTCTTAAATTGGTTCAGATTTACATACACCTCCTATATATACTTTCGTCCGATTTTAAGTAAATGGTGAACTAAATACCCATAGCTAGGCCGATTGGCAAAACGTACTGAAATTAGTATAAATTAATCTCTGCAAGTTTCCTTGAAATCGGTTCAGATTTAGATATAGCATAGCTTCCATGTATATTTTGGACCTATTCATGTTGATTGTAAACCAAATAATCATTGGGTGCTTGATTGATATTACATTTTAAACAGTGAAGCATACCAAATATCGTGCGTAAAGTTTGCTTAAAGTCAATTTAAAATGTATGGAATAGACTGCAGAATGTGTAAGGATTGATGTTAGTCGGTTTACTTATAGATAAAGATCGAATTTTTAAGTACGTTCAATTGCATGTGAATGTTCCTTCGAAAAGACGATACCTGTAAATATGCATATGTAGTATATCCCCAAAGTGGTGAAGGGTATCATATAGTCGGCCCACTCCGACTCTACTACTTTCCTTACTGGTTTCATCATCAGGTATCCGATACGTCAAATTATAACCACTCCCATGCGAAAATTTGTTTACCGAAAAAGAAGCAGAACTTTTACATGACGTTATATAAAAACTGGGATCTATATATACACCGCACACATTTGTACATAAGCCAGCATCACTTTCTACACAATAAATGAGCTGTGCCAAATTTCATCGAATTCTAATCAAAAAATGCGACCTGTACTTTGTTTACAATTTAACATAGACAGGCAGACGGACGGACATGCATAACCGACTTCAGTAAATCAGCTGCAAAATGTTATATTGGGGCTACCCTAAGAAGTGGGCCAATATTGATCATTTTTTGTTCAAGATGAATATTTCGATTTGGTCCCTCTCAAATTTCAATATTTATGGCACGGTTTTCAACCATGTTGTGCCATTTTTATATTTTGGGCTCTTATTGGGAAGAAAATCTCAATACCTGAAATTCCCTTCATTTTCAGGATATACATAGCCCCCATCATATAAATGTTCCAGTCGATTGAAATGTGTTTGAATATTCACAAAAATTATTGGTTCATTGGGAAGATATTCAGCTCAGATCATGGAATTATGGACCAAAATGGCAAGTGGAAACCACATATTGTATTAAATGATTTGATCAAAACGAACATTTATTTGAAAAGTCCCGTAAATATTAATAATATCTCGTACTTATCTTTGGAAAAATCTTTAACTCGATATAGCAGAATTTTTCTTCTAAAAATCAATTCAAAATTTTAACCCCTATCCAACATATTTTTAGTGAGAATAGAACATTACTTTATTTAGACTAGACAAGTCAATTGTGTAAAATATCACCTGTGTAACAAACTGTTAATTAACCACATATATGTTTAATGTAGGCCTAACAAAAGCATGTGTATGTGATATGAATAAATTTAAACAAAGTAAACTCTACTATTGTACCAGCTGCCCCAAAAACTTAATGTTTTGTAAAAAAAAAACTCAATTCCGCCGTCAGTTTTTATCTCTACTCACATTCATTCCTGTCTAAAAATCAAATATATTTCCTTTGTAATCATTGGATTTTGTGAATCATTTAAAAGGATTTAAAACATTATTCTTTCCAAACTAAAACTTTTCACATAAACAAAATGAACAATGAATGCCCAAACACATATAAAATTGTCTTTTTTACTTTTTCTGCCTACAGTGAAGTTGGGTATTTTTAAATTTATATTTCAATTTAAAACTTAGTATTGCCAAAGTTGCCCTCTATTTGTACATGTGTGTGTGTATGTTGTGTGTTTGAGGGGTTTTTGTTTTTGTTTGTTAGGCAAATTTAAAAGTGTTCGTTATTTACCTGTTGTCATTTCTCATCCGAATTTAAGATACTTTTAATTAAAAATGTTCAGCTCAACAAAATGAATACCTCAAATGTTTTGTTTCGACATTGTTCGACAAAAAGTTTGACCTTTTGCGAATGGCCGTTGTTGGTTTCATTCGAGAATTCTACATACATATATGAGTATGATTGTGTGAGAATCCAACACATACGAGTGTGCATGCATTTAGGCCACTTTTTAATTCATTAAAACGAAAATATTAATACATTGAAACAACAATGTTTCGGGCCTAGGTCACGTGCCGGTGTTGGTACAGGGAATGCTGTTCTTTTTTTGTTCTTGTTTTGGTTTCGCAGTTAAATATCTACATACATATGTACAAACATCTGCAAATGTATCTGTCTATGACACATATACACATATATGTGTGTGTGTTGGTCTCTGCAATGTAACTGGAGATCTGGTAGGTATTTGGAATACATACTTATATATGTTAGCAAAAGTTTTGTACACACATTGTTGCTTTTTTCGGCCACACTTTTACATCGGCATTTTATGCGGTAAAATCATTGAAGACCCCCTTTTGTTGGTTGATGGTTTTGCTTTAACGAACGTACGTACGAATAAAGGGTAACAAACAACACACAAAAACAATAAAAGTATTTAGGAGGTCACCAGGTGACGTGTTTTTATATAAATTATGCTTTTCAGATGCAGTTGTGAGAAAGTTTCGGAAACGATTTGCTTTGCCTAACATGGGTCCAATGTTTACGACTTCAGACATAAAGGGTGATATTTTAAAAGATATAGGAAAGTTAAAAAACAAAGCAATTTAGAACCAGTGAGCGG
>NW_026887116.1:0-115289 GCF_032173495.1 Musca vetustissima | reverse complement strand
CACATTGTCTTGGAACATGCATAAATCGACTTAAGTGATCTACTATATTCTCAAAAAAGGAACCATGGGTCTATTCCGTTTCCTTTTGCCTGTTACAAACATATGCACAAAGACATAATACCCTGTACCACAGTGTGGTGAAGGGTATAAAAAACTATTTATTTTGTGAAATCCTGAAGGTGCTCTGGTCCATTTTTTTCGCAGTGTATATCCCAATTTGAAATAATGTTTATCTTAAAAGCAAAAAATAATATCGAAAACCTAACCAAATGGCTATTTTGATTATAGTTCCATAAAGATTACATTCCCCCTATTAACCCAATACAGCATAGTTCTGGTCTATCTCGAACCCTCATTATCACCTACAATTAAAGTGGTAATCAATTTCAAATTATAACAAAAAAATCCGATAAAGAATTTTCATTTCGAAAATCGAACGATTTCACCCTGAAGCCAGTTGTTCAGTCAGTTGACATCAATGATGAGGTACAGAATAGTGACTTTAGCTCTCCTGGTTTTGGCTTCCGTGGCAATCGAAGCCAAAGTTGATTGGTGGGAAGGTGCATCGTTGTACCAGATCTATCCTCGTTCTTTTCAGGACAGTGATGGCGATGGTGTGGGTGATCTGAATGGCATTACATCACGTTTGGAATATTTAAAAGAAATTGGTATTACGGCCACCTGGCTTTCACCGGTCTTCGAATCGCCAATGTCAGATTTTGGTTATGATATTTCGAATTTTACTCGTATCGATCCCATTTTTGGTACTTTGGAAGATTTTGATGCCATGATCGCCAAGGCCAAACAGTTGGGAGTGAAAATTATTTTGGATTTTGTACCGAATCATTCCAGCGATGAATGTGAATGGTTTCAAAAATCCATAAGAAGGGAGGTGGGGTTTGAGGATTTCTATGTGTGGGATGATGGTAAGGTGGATCCGGAGGATAACTCGAAGCGACTGCCGCCAAGTAATTGGGTAAGTTAACGCATCTCTCTCTCTCTCTCTCTCTCTCAAAGTAATAATTTAAAATTTTAAAAATTATCATTTTTTAGATTTCCGTTTTTGGTGGCTCCCAATGGACCTGGAATGCCGAACGCCAGCAATTCTATTTGCATCAATTCCAGGATAAACAACCCGATTTGAATTTTTCCAATCCTTTGGTGAGACAACACATGTTGGGTGTATTGGAATATTGGTTGGATCGTGGTGTTGATGGTTTCCGCATCGACGCGGTGCCTCACATTTTCGAAAAGCGTAACGATGATGGTACATATCCGGATGAACCTTTATCGGGTTGGTCTTCTGACCCCAATAGTTATGATTATCATGATCATATTTATACCAAGGATCAATATCCCACCGTCGAACTGTTATATGAATGGAGGGAATTTTTGGATTCGTATCAGGCGAAGAATGGTGGAGATACAAGGTAAGGGGAAATACTGGGAATTTTTAAAAATTAATTTTTAAGTTTCACCCTAAGGCGTGGATTTTTAAAAAAAAATATTTTTAGAAGTTCACCCTAAGGCGTGATTTAAAAAAAAAAATACTTTTTCAAGTCCACCCTAAGTCGTGGATTTTTTTAAAAAAAAATTTCAAGTCCAACCTAAGGCGTGGATTTTTTAAAGAATATTTTTTCATGTCCAACCTAAGGCGTGGATTTTTTAAAGAATATATTTTCAAGTCCAACCTAAGGCGTGGATTTTTTAAAGAATATTTTTTCAAGTCCAACCTAAGGCGTGGATTTTTTAAAGAATATTTTTTCAAGTCCAACCTAAGGCGTGGATTTTTTAAAGAATATTTTTTCAAGTCCAACCTAAGGCGTGGATTTTTTAAAGAATATTTTTTCAAGTCCAACCTAAGGTGTGGATTTTTTAAAGAATATTTTTTCAAGTCCAACCTAAGGCGTGGATTTTTTAAAGAATATTTTTTCAAGTCCAACCTAAGGCGTGGATTTTTTAAAGAATATTTTTTCAAGTCCAACCTAAGGCGTGGATTTTTTAAAGAATATTTTTTCAAGTCCAACCTAAGGCGTGGATTTTTTAAAGAATATTTTTTCAAGTCCAACCTAAGGCGTGGATTTTTTAAAGAATATTTTTTCAAGTCCAACCTAAGGCGTGGATTTTTTAAAGAATATTTTTTCAAGTCCAACCTAAGGCGTGGATTTTTTAAAGAATATTTTTTCAAGTCCAACCTAAGGCGTGGATTTTTTAAAGAATATTTTTTCAAGTCCAACCTAAGGCGTGGATTTTTTAAAGAATATTTTTTCAAGTCCAACCTAAGGCGTGGATTTTTTAAAGAATATTTTTTCAAGTCCAACCTAAGGCGTGGATTTTTTAAAGAATATTTTTTCAAGTCCAACCTAAGGCGTGGATTTTTTAAAGAATATTTTTTCAAGTCCAACCTAAGGCGTGGATTTTTTAAAGAATATTTTTTCAAGTCCAACCTAAGGCGTGGATTTTTTAAAGAATATTTTTTCAAGTCCAACCTAAGGCGTGGATTTTTTAAAGAATATTTTTTCAAGTCCAACCTAAGGCGTGGATTTTTTAAAGAATATTTTTTCAAGTCCAACCTAAGGCGTGGATATTTTAAAGAATATTTTTTCAAGTCCAACCTAAGGCGTGGATTTTTTAAAGAATATTTTTTCAAGTCCAACCTAAGGCGTGGATTTTTTAAAGAATATTTTTTCAAGTCCAACCTAAGGCGTGGATTTTTTAAAGAATATTTTTTCAAGTCCAACCTAAGGCGTGGATTTTTTAAAGAATATTTTTTCAAGTCCAACCTAAGGCGTGGATTTTTTAAAGAATATTTTTTCAAGTCCAACTTAAGGCGTGGATTTTTTAAAGAATATTTTTTCAAGTCCAACCTAAGGCGTGGATTTTTTAAAGAATATTTTTTCAAGTCCAACCTAAGGCGTGGATTTTTTAAAGAATATTTTTTCAAGTCCAACCTAAGGCGTGGATTTTTTAAAGAATATTTTTTCAAGTCCAACCTAAGGCGTGGATTTTTTAAAGAATATTTTTTCAAGTCCAACCTAAGGCGTGGATTTTTTAAAGAATATTTTTTCAAGTCCAACCTAAGGCGTGGATTTTTTAAAGAATATTTTTTCAAGTCCAACCTAAGGCGTGGATTTTTTAAAGAATATTTTTTCAAGTCCAACCTAAGGCGTGGATTTTTTAAAGAATATTTTTTCAAGTCCAACCTAAGGCGTGGATTTTTTAAAGAATATTTTTTCAAGTCCAACCTAAGGCGTGGATTTTTTAAAGAATATTTTTTCAAGTCCAACCTAAGGCGTGGATTTTTTAAAGAATATTTTTTCAAGTCCAACCTAAGGCGTGGATTTTTTAAAGAATATTTTTTCAAGTCCAACCTAAGGCGTGGATTTTTTAAAGAATATTTTTTCAAGTCCAACCTAAGGCGTGGATTTTTTAAAGAATATTTTTTCAAGTCCAACCTAAGGCGTGGATTTTTTAAAGAATATTTTTTCAAGTCCAACCTAAGGCGTGGGTTTAAAAAAAATAATTTTTCAAGTCCACCCTAAGGCGTGGGTTTAAAAAAATAATTTTTCAAGTCCACCTTAAGGCGTGGATTTTTAAAAAAATAGTTTTTCAAGTTCAGAAAAACAAATTTTGTTGATCCTCACGTTGGGCGCCATTTGTTTATTCTTGTAATTTTTTAACTTGTCCCCCTTTTTCAGAATCCTCTTGGCCGAGGCCTATTCCTCTGTGGAAACTTTGAGCCTTTACTTCGGCAATGGCACCCATTCCGGAGCCCATTTACCCATGAATTTCAATTTGATGTATTTGAACGGGTTCTCAACGGCCCAAGATGTTGAAAACTCTGCCAACTATTGGATGGACACAATGTGGAAAAATCATCAAACAGCCAATTGGGTTGTGGGTAATCATGACAATGGTCGTGTGGCCGATCGTATGGGGCGCCATAAGGTGGATTTGCTAAACATTATTGTTAACACCATGCCGGGGGCTTCCGTGACCTATTACGGCGAGGAAATTGGCATGGCCAATGTCCCTACCGAATGTACTCCAATCTCCTGTGATAATCGTGATCCCGAACGTACACCCATGCAATGGGAACCATTGCCAAATGCAGGATTTTCTAAGGGACCCTCAACCTGGCTACCCATTGCCGATGATTACAAGACCTATAATGTCGAAACGGAACGTATGGTAGCACGCAGTACTTTGAATATTTTCAAGGGTCTACAGAAACTTAAACATACTGCAGCTTTTCGCAATTTCAAAGAGAAGGGAGGTTTCTCTTATAAGGCTCTGTCGCAACAGGTTCTTCAAATTGTGCGAGCTGTTCCAGATCAAGAGGAATATATGGTCCTTATTAATATGGGCAACAAAATGGAATATGTGGAAAATCTGAATAATCGTAGCTATGAATATGCCCTAGTGAGTCCACATTCGCCACGCTCGATTGGGTATGTATGAAGTGCGGTAGAATTTGGAATGAATTTTGTTTTTTATTTTTGTTGTTGTTTTCTTTTTCTTTTTGGTTTTGTTTATTTTATTACATTTATAGTGATAAGGCAAATTTGAGTGGCCGCTTTTATTTAATGCCCTACGAAGCTGTGGTCTTGCGCTGGTTGGGCCGATAACGCTTATAAATCAATTATCTACACAAATGGGCTGATATGAGCTGAATGAGTTGGCAAAGATAATATGTCAAGTGTGTGTGAAGTTATTACAATATAATAAAAAACAAAAACAACGAAAATATAAAATGCGTGGATTTTCTAAAAATGTATTTTAGGGGCCTATCATAAGGCGTGGTTACAAAAAAAAAAAATATTTTCAAGGCATATCTAAGGCGTGTCCACGTTAAATTATAAATAAAGTACAGGTCGCATTTATGATTCGAATTGGATGAAATTTGGCACAGCTAATTTATTTGGCCCAAGGACGAATCCTATTGAAAATGGGAAAAATCGGTTCAGATTTAGATATAGCTCCCATATATATTTTCGTCTGATTTAAGGTAAATGGTGAACCAAAGTCCCTATATATCTTCCGATTTGCACGAAATTTGGCATAGCGTACTGAATTAAGCCTAAAATAATGTGTGCCACGTTTCGTGAAAATCGGTTCATATTTAGATATACCTCCCATATACATTTTCGTGCGATTTAAGGTAAATGGTGATCCAAAGTTCCTAAATAACTTTCGATTTGCACGAAATTTGGCACAGCTAACTGAATTAAGCCTAGAATGATGTGTGCTAAGTTTCGTGAAAATCGGTTCAGATTTATATATAGCTCCCATATACATTTTCGTCCGATTTAAGGTAAATGGTGAACCAAAGTCCCTATATATCCTCCGATTTTCACGAAATTTGGTATAGCGTACTGAGTTAAGGCTAGAACGGTGAGTGTTAAGTTTCGTGAAAATCGGTTCATATTTATATATAGCTCCCATATATATTTTCGTCCGATTTAAGGTAAATGATGCACCAAAGTTCCTATATATCATTCCATTTGCACGAAATTTGGCATAGAGTACTGAATGATGTGTGCTAAGTTTCGTGAAAATCGGTTCAGATTTAGATATGGCTCCCATATATCCGACCGATTTAAGGTAAATGGGGAACTACAGTTCCTCTATATCTTTCGATTTGCACGAAATTTGGCGCAGAGTACTGAATTAGGTCCAGAATGATGTGTGCCAAATTTCGAGAAAATCGGTTCAGATTTATATATAGCTCCTATATATAGTTTTGTCCGATTTAAGGTAAATGGTGCTCCAAAGTCCTTATATACTTTTCGATTTGCTCGAAATTTGGCACAGCTTACTGAATTAAGAGTAGAATGATGTGTGTTAAGTTTCGTGAAAATCGGGTCAGATTTACATATAGGTCCCATGTATATATTCGTCCGATTTAAGGTAAATGGTGCACCAAAGTCCCTATATATCTTCCGATTTGCACGAAATTTGGCATAGCGTACTGAATTAAGGCTAGAACGGTAAGTGTTAAGTTCCGTGAAAATCGGTTCAGATTTAGATATGGCTCCCATATATATTTTCGACCGATTTAAGGTAAATGGGGAACTAGAGTTCCTCTATATCTTTCGATTGGGGCGAAATTTGGCACAGAGTACTGAATTAGGTCCAGAATGAGGTGTGCCAAGTTTCGTGAAAATCGGTTCAAATTTAGATATAACTCCCATATATAGTTTCGTTCGATTTAAGATAAATGGTGCACCAAAGTCCCTGTGTATATTTTACAAAGTAAAGAACTCCAAATCAGGTAAAATTTTTAAAAGCTATTTTTTTATTTTATTTTATAAGTTAGATCATAACGGTAAAAATATCCTCTTAAACAGTCTTCAGAACTACGGCTTCCTTGGGCATTAAAGTTATCGAATCGGTGTGGGCCAAATCTCTGCAAAAATTACAAAGGATAGAAATTATTACAAATTTTATAAATTTAATTAAAGCTCTTAGAAACCTACCCCTTGCGCCTGGGACTGCGATCGGTGACCACAACATATTCCATTGAGCTAGAGAGGCCAGAGAATGCACTATGTAAATTCAGAGACTCTACAGAGTCATTGATGTTCAGCAGGACAACATAGGTAGCTTCGCCAGCAAGGGATCTAAGAGGAAATCGAAAAATAACTACCTTTCCATTTTGATAATTATTCTGAAACCCCTACCTCTTAATACCCAAAACATTTTCACTCAAAGCCTTAACATCACCCGTACCCTTTTGGAATGTTGGTTCTCTTCTCAGATTTTGCAACTGCTTGTAAACATTCAAGTGGCTGTAGGAGATACCACGCTCACGTTTTACATTAACGGTTCCATAATTATCAGCCACCGGTAGCCATGTGGTGTTACCTTCAGTAAATCCAGCAAAACGATTATCGTTCCAATGGAAGGGGGTACGTACAGGATCGCGGGTCAAACGTTCATAATTTTCAGGATTAGATTGACAGGCCTGAGGATCGACGGTTTCCTCCCAAGAAATCCAAACATCGGTCATACCAATTTCCTCGCCATTATAGGTGATGCTGCAACCGGGCAGGGTCAAAAGCAAGGTGTTGATGAGATCAATGCGATCCTCACCCAGGCGAGAGCCGAATCTACTTTGGTCGTGGTTACCAAGCTAAGGAAGGGAATATCATAATTAAATGATGCTTGATTTTAGAATCCCATTTCCTGCATACTCACCACCCAATTGGCTGTCTTGCCCTCGGGCATATTCCTCAGCCAGGTATTGATGAGCTCATCATAATGATAGGCATTCGATTGTTTATTCAGATTACTGATCAATTGGAAATTGAAGGGTATCTGGGCACCCTGATGAGTACTATTACCATAATATTGCATAATCACATCCAACGGAGCATAGGCTTCGGTCATAATAATGCGATCATCACCACCCAATTCTTGATCCATTTCTTCGAGCACCTGACGGAATTGATAGACCATATCAATGGTTTCGGGTTGATTGGTGGTATAGATATGTTGATAATATTCATAATCTTCGGGATCGTTGACATTGGGATTGCGAGGCTCATCGGGATAATTGCCTTCGGCATCGGGACTGATTTCGAAAGTGTGAGGCACAGCATCAACACGGAAACCAGAGACGCCACGACGCAGCCAGAAACGGAAGACGTCCTGAAAAGAGAGGGATTCATTTTATTTTAAATATTTTTTCAAGGACTAAAATTAAGGTCCGATATTAGGCGTGGATTATTTAAAATATTTTTCATGGACTAAAAATAGGCGTTGATTTTGTAAAAATATTTTTTCAAGAACTAAAATTAAGGTCCTCTATTAGTCGTGGATTATTTAACATATTCTTTCAAGGACTAAAATTAAGGTCCTTTATTAGGCGTGGATTTTTTCAAGGACTAAAATTAAGGTCTATATTAGGCGTGGATTTTTTCAAGGACTAAAATTGAGGTCCTATATTAGGCGTGGATTTTTTCAAGGACTAAAATTAAGGTCCTATATTAGGCGTGGATTTTTTCAAGGACTAAAATTAAGGTCCTATATTAGGCGTGGATTTTTTCAAGGACTAAAATTAAGGTCCTATATTAGGCGTGGATTTTTTCAAGGACTAAAATTAAGGTCCTATATTAGGCGTGGATTTTTTCAAGGACTAAAATTAAGGTCCTATATTAGGCGTGGATTTTTTCAAGGACTAAAATTAAGGTCCTATATTAGGCGTAGATTTTTTCAAGGACTAGAATTAAGGTCCTATATTAGGCGTGGATTTTTTCAAGGACTAAAATTAAGGTCCTATATTAGGCGTGGATTTTTTCAAGGACTAAAATTAAGGTCCTATATTAGGCGTGGATTTTTTCAAGGACTAAAATTAAGGTCCTATATTAGGCGTGGATTTTTTCAAGGACTAAAATTAAGGTCCTATATTAGGCGTGGATTTTTTCAAGGACTAAAATTAAGGTCCTATATTAGGCGTGGATTTTTTCAAGGACTAAAATTAAGGTCCTATATTAGGCGTGGATTTTTTCAAGGACTAAAATTAAGGTCCTATATTAGGCGTGGATTTTTTCAAGGACTAAAATTAAGGTCCTATATTAGGCGTGGATTTTTTCAAGGACTAAAATTAAGGTCCTATATTAGGCGTGGATTTTTTCAAGGACTAAAATTAAGGTCCTATATTAGGCGTGGATTTTTTCAAGGTCTAAAATTAAGGTCCTATATTAGGCGTGGATTTTTTAAAATATATTTTCAAGAGTCTATATAAGGCGTGGATATTTTTTAAACATATTTTTTCAAGGATCTATATAAGGCTGGATTTTTTAAAATGTTTTTACGCGGGCCACACAAGGCCTTGATTTTTAAACATATCTTTTCCAAGGCTTTCCAGAAAGGGGGCGTGGTTTTTAATGAGTATTTTATCCCTTACCTTCATCATATCCATAACTTTGGGATTGCGATAATTCAAATCCGGTTGCTTGGCATGAAACTGGTGCAAATAGTATTCCTGACGCCCTTCATGCCATGTCCACATACTGCCACGGAAAACACTTATCCATGTCGTGGGTGGCTGGCGAACGCCATTGACAATTTTACCCGGATGCCATACATAAAAATCTTTATACTCCGGATCACGGGCAGCCGACTTAATAAACCATTCACATTCATCACTCGTATGATTGGGTACAAAATCCAAAATAATTTTAACGCCGATGGCCTTTGCCTTGGAAATCAAGGCTTCAAAATCTTCCATGGTACCAAAGATGGGATCAATTTCCGTCAAATTGGCAACATCATAACCAAAATCGGCCATGGGTGAAGTGAAAATGGGTGATAGCCAGGTGGCGGTGATGCCAATTTCTTTCAAGTAGGGCAATTGTTGGGTAATGCCTGGAAGAAAAGAAATATTTTTATTTTTAATTTTAGAAAAAATATCTGTGGTGAAGATTCTCCCCCTGACTTACCCTTTAAGTCGCCCACACCATCTCCATCACTGTCCTTAAATGACCGGGGATAAATTTGATAGAATGAGGCCGTTTGCCACCATTTGAGATCGGCAGCCTGGCTTCCCAGTAGTATGGCCAAAAGGCAAATTATTTGCAGCGCTCTCATTTTTTCGTACGAGGTTTTGGGGTTCTGGCCCTCTTTACCGTTAACCGTTCGGTGGGCTAATGTCGTGACTTTCAATTAAACTTGCCGATTTATAATCTTCAGTGCGTACCAGAAAAGCTATGGTAAATCAGTTGTGATAAACATAATCATTTTTAACATCCATTTTTTTTTTAAATGACCTAAGTCAAAAAGTAAATTTTTTCAAAATATTTTTCAAGGATCCATATAAAGCGTGGATTTTTTTTAAATATTTCTATAAAATATACACCTTTGGTAAGGACTTGAAAACATATTTTTAAAAAATCCACACCTTTGGTAAGGATTTGAAAAACCTTTTTTACGCCATTGGTAAGGTCTTGAAAAATATTTTTAAATAATCCTCGCCACCCCCTCTTCCATTCGTCTGGAAAAATTGTGACAAATTTGGAATCAATTCCCTGTGAATTGGTTAATCAGATCCATCCCTACTTACTCTCATTTCTTAAAGCTCTCTTTCTCTCTATTACTGGGTTTTTTTAATATTTTTAACAAATTAACTTAGTCTCTTTTTACAAATATCGACATATTATTTTACCACTATAGTTTATCAATAAATTTCAACTAAGAAGTGGATTACCACAATCATAAATTATTGTCAATTAATTTATGATTCGTGGTTTGGTATTTTCTCATTACCTTCTCATTTGTCTTGCTGTGCAGATAAAATAAAATACGAACAAATAGCGCGGTACTCAATAATTTCGTTACAAGTTAATAGTAGCACACGTTTATATTTATTTTTAAAACACTTAAGCTAACACACACAAAAAATAACACGAAAAATAAATAATTTATGACCTCAAATAGGTCATATAATAAAAAATTAAAATTTGAAAAAAAATTGAAAAAATTAGAAAAAATTAAATCAACACATCTGGACACTATAAACGATGACTCTAAAGTAGAATGTAGAAGAATTAGGTTAGGTGATGAAAAAGAGGTAGGGAAAGGTCATTTATAAATAGAAAAGGATGAGAATAGTTCATTAGAATCAGTAATAGAGAGAAAGAGAGCCTTAAGAGAAGACATTGACTAGGGATGTATTCAGGATGGATCCGATTACCAATTCACTGGGAATTGATTCCAAAAAGGCCTTACCAAAGGCGTGGATTTTTTAAAAATATTTTGTCAAGGCCTTACCAAAGGCGTCGATTTTTTAAAAAAATTTTGTCAAGGCCTTACCAATGGCGTGGATTTTTCAAAAAAATTTTGTCAAGGCCTTACCAAAGGCGTGGATTTTTTAAAAATATTTTGTCAAGGCCTTACCAATGGCGTGGATTTTTTAAAAATATTTTGTCAAAGCCTTACCAAAGGCGTGGATTTTTTCCATGCTACATTGTAAACAATGTACAGGTCCCATTTTTGATTCGAATTGGATGAAATTTGGCATAGGTCACTTATTTGGCCCAAGGACAAACCCTATTGAAATTGGGAAAAATCGGTTCAGTTTTATATATAGCTCCCATATATATTTTCGTCCGATTCAATGTAAATGGCGTACCAAAGTCTCTATATATCTTTCGATTTGCACGAAATTTAGCATAGCGTAATGAATTAGGTCTAGAATGATGTGTGCTTAGTTTCGTGAAAATCGGTCCAAATTTAGATATAGCTCCCATATATATTTTCATCCGATTAAAGGTAAATGGTGCACCAAAGTCCCGAAATATATCTCGGTTTGCACGAAATTTGGCACAGCGTACTGAATTGAGCCTAGAATGATGTGTGCTAAGTTTCGTGAAAATCGGCTCAGATTTGAATATAGCTCTTATATATAATTTCGTCCGATTTAAGGTAAATAGTGCACGAAAATACCTATATATCCTTCGATTTGCACGAAATTTGGCATAACATACTGAATTGAGACTAGAATGATGTGAGCTAAGTTTCCTGAAAATCGGTTCAGATTTAGATATAGCTCCCATATATATTTTCATCCGATTTAAGGTAAATGGTGCACCAAAGTCCCTATATATCCTTCGATTTGCAAGAAATTTGGCATAACGTACTAAATAAAGTCTAGAAAGATGTGTGTTAACTTTCATGAAAATCGGTTCAGATTTAGATATAGCTTCCATATATATTTTTGTCCGATTTAAGGTAAATGATGCACCATAGTACCTAAATATCTCTCGACTGGCACAAAATTTGGCACAGCATACTGAATTGAGCCTAAAATGATGTGTGCTAAGTTTCGTGAAAATCGGTTCAGATTTAGATATAGCTTCCATATATATTTTCGTCCGATTTAATATAAATGGTGTAATAAAGTCTCTATATATCTTTCGATTTGCACGAAATTTGGCACAGCGTACTGAATTAGGTCTAGAATGATGTGTGTTAAGTTTCATGAAAATCGGTTTAGATTTAGATATAGCTCCCATATATATTTTCGCCCGATTTTAGGTAAATGGTGCACGAAAGTACCTATATATCTTTCGATTTACACGAAATTTGGCAAAGTGTACTGAATTATTTCTAGAAAGATGTGTGTTTAATTTCATAAAAATCGGTTCAGATTTAGATATAACGTACTGAATTAAGTCTAGAATGATGTGTGTTTAATTTTGTGAAAATTCGTTCAGTTTCCATGAAATCGGTTCAGATTTCGATATAGCTTTTATATATATATATATATAAACATGGGCTTCAATATATCTAAACATAGCTATCATATAATCTCTCTTTCAGTTTCCCTCCCCCTTCATATCAAATTAGTTTACTGGGTTATTGTATCACCATATGTTTCCCAAGAAACTAATTACCAAAAAAATTTCCCTATAAAACCAAATAGATGGGGTCATAAAGATAAAGATGAAATATTAAACAAAACTCAATCGATTAAGCGTTTAGCTTTTCTCCGATATTATGGTCAAATAAAGATTAGCAAACATAGATTGTTAATTACCCTTATCGAATACAACAAAACCGATGGCTGAGCCTGTCCGAGTTGCCCTGATGGAAGAACTGAAGAAAAAATTCATTCAGTCGCATAAATCAATCAAACGACGTCATGATGGTGAAGTGGACACATTGCTGTCTGGTGGTGCTACTATTGGGAATTTATTCCAACCATGTGGAAGCCAAGAAGGCATGGTGGGAGACTGCTTCTTTCTATCAAATATATCCTCGATCCTTTAAGGACAGCGATGGTGATGGTATCGGGGATTTAAAAGGTGTCACCAGTAAATTGGCATATTTGAAAGAAATCGGTATGGCTGCCACGTGGTTGTCACCATTCTTGAAATCACCCATGGCAGATTTTGGTTATGACATCTCAAATTTCACCGAAGTTGATCCACTCTTTGGGACCATGGAAGATTTTGAGGAGATGATGCGCAAATCCAAAGAATTGGGAGTGCGTATCATTTTGGATTTTGTTCCCAATCACTCAAGTGATGAATGTGAATGGTTTATCAAATCGGCTGCCCGTGATCCGGAATATAAAGATTATTATGTTTGGCATCCGGGTAAAATTGTCAATGGCACCAGGACGGTACCCAATAATTGGGTAAGTGTTTTCCGTGGCTCGGCATGGGAATGGCATGAAGGCAGACAGGAGTACTATTTACATCAGTTCCATAAAAAACAACCGGATTTTAATTTTCGTAATCCCAAAGTTCGTGAGGCAATGAATGTAAGTAGAGAGGGGGAGGAGGGGGAGAAAAGGAGGGGATGTAATATTTTTTTGTTTTTAATTTTCTTTATAGGAAATTTTACGTTTCTGGTTACGCAAAGGCATTGATGGCTTCCGTGTCGATGCCATTTATCATGCCTTCGAAGTGGCGCCCGATGCTGAGGGTAATTATCCGGATGAACCTCGCAATGATTGGACCGATGACCCTGATGATTATGGCTATGTCCATCACATCTATACGGTTGATCAACCGGAGACTCCTCACTTGGTTTATGAATGGCGTCAGGTTTTGGATGATTTTTGGAAGGAGAATGGAGGGGATGAGAGGTGAGTCAAGGAAGGGAAAGGCGGGGATTTTTTAAACAAATTTTCGGGGCTTCATAAAGGCGTGGATTTTTAAAAAATATTTTTAGGGGCTTCATAAAGGCGTGGATTTTTAAATATATTTTTAGGGGCTTCATAAAGGCGTGGATTTTTAAAAATATTTTTAGGGGCTTCATAAAGGCGTGGATTTTTAAAAATATTTTTAGGGGCTTCATAAAGGCGTGGATTTTTAAAAATATTTTTAGGGGCTTCATAAAGGTGTGGATTTTTAAAAAAAAAAATTCGGGGCTTCATAAAGGCGTGGATTTTTAAAAATATTTTTAGGGGCTTCATAAAGGTGTGGATTTTTAAAAAAAAAATTTCGGGGCTTCATAAAGGCGTGGATTTTTAAAAATATTTTTAGGGGCTTCATAAAGGCGTGGATTTTTAAAAATATTTTTAGGGGCTTCATAAAGGCGTGGATTTTTAAAAATATTTTTAGGGGCTTCATAAAGGCGTGGATTTTTAAAAATATTTTTAGGGGCTTCATAAAGGTGTTAAAAAAAAAATTCGGGGCTTCATAAAGGCGTGGATTTTTAAAAATATTTTTAGGGGCTTCATAAAGGTGTGGATTTTTAAAAAAAAAATTTCGGGGCTTCATAAAGGCGTGGATTTTTAAAAATATTTTTAGGGGCTTCATAAAGGTGTGGATTTTTAAAAAAAAAATTTCGGGGCTTCATAAAGGCGTGGATTTTTTAAAATATTTTTTCCTTTTCCCCTAGAATACTCATGGTTGAAACATGGTCCCCCATTGAAATTGTCATGGAATATTATGGAAATTCCACAGCCGAGGGTGCTCAAATACCCTTCAATTTCCAAATGATCAGTTATTTGTGGAACGATTCGGATGCCTATCATTATGCCAATTTAATTAATGAATGGCTGAGTAAAATGCCGGCAGGACGTACCGCCAATTGGGTGGTGGGTAATCATGATAAAAATCGTGTTGGTACTCGCTTCGGAGCCGATCGTATTGATATGTTCAATATGATGTTGTTGACCCTGCCCGGGTGTAGTATTACCTATAATGGTGAGGAAATTGGTATGACCGATGTATGGATTTCATGGGAGGAGACTGTGGATCCACAGGCATGTAACGGCCATGAAGATGGTTATGAATATAGGTCACGGGATCCAGCACGTACCCCCTTCCAGTGGAATGATGAGAAAAATGCCGGATTTTCAGATGGTAGCACAACCTGGTTGCCGGTGAGCCCGAATTATAAAATGGATAATTTGAAAAGGCAAAGAGGTATTGCGAGGAGTCACTTGAATATTTTCAAGCAATTGCAACAATTGAGATCTGAGGATACCTTGAGGGAGGGTGAGACAGAGGTGAAGGCCTTCAGTCATGATGTTTTGGGTATTAAGCGGTGAGTGGAGAGGAAATGATAATAATTTGTAAAATTAAATTTTATTTCTTATACATTTCAGTTCCCTTTACAAAGATTACACATACATTACCCTCATGAATATTTTCGATTCAACACAAATCGTAAACTTAAACGATGTCTTTAAGAATTTACCCTCCGAATTTGAATATGTGGTCCTCAGTGATAAGTCAATCCGCCGCAAAGGGTAAGTTCTTCCCCTAGACTTTTAAATGTCTTTTAATTGTCGTTTAAATTGTCTTCGTCTAAAATTTTATTCTTCCTCAATTCTCTTTTTGGGAGTTGAAGTTTTAAATTGCCTTTAAATTCATTTGGGAATTTTTTCTTTTGTTTTGTGTGTGTGTGTGTTTGTTTTTGCAGCGATAAAGTTTCGAGCAATAAAATTGAGTTGCTACCCAAAGAAGCTGTGGTTTTGAGGTCAACTGTAAAAGTTTAATCGTTGGTCCTGATATGGTCATGTGGTAATGTTAATTAGAAAATATTTAAATACAAAAAAATAATAAATATGCAAATGATATAAATGAAAAAAAAACTGGAATTTATTTTGAAGGAAAACGTGGTAAATATTTTTTCAAACAGCCAACATAGGCGTGGATTTTTTAAAAATATTTTTTCAAACAGCCAACATAGGCGTGGATTTTTTAAAAATATTTTTTAGGCGTGGATTTTGTTAAAATATTTTTTTAGGGTCCACATATAGGCGTGGATCTTGTTAAAATATCTTTTTAGGTTCCACATATAGGCGTGGATTTTGTTAAAATATTTTTTTAGGGTCCACATATAGGCGTGGATTTTGTTAAAATATTTTTTTAGGGTCCACATATAGGCGTGGATTTTGTTAAAAAAATTTTTTAGGGTCCACATATAGGCGTGGATTTTGTTAAAATATTTTTTTAGGGTCCACATATAGGCGTGGATTTTGTTAAAATATTTTTTTAGGTTCCACATATAGGCGTGGATTTTGTTAAAACATTTTTTTAGGGTCCACATATAGGCGTGGATTTTGTTAAAATATTTTTTTAGGGTCCACATATAGGCGTGGATTTTGTTAAAATATTTTTTTAGGGTCCACATATAGGCGTGGATTTTGTTAAAAAAATTTTTTAGGGTCCACATATAGGCGTGGATTTTGTTAAAATATTTTTTTAGGGTCCATATATAGGCGTGGATTTTGTTAAAATATTTTTTTAGGTTCCACATATAGGCGTGGATTTTGTTAAAACATTTTTTTAGGGTCCACATATAGGCGTGGATTTTGTTAAAATATTTTTTTAGGGTCCACATATAGGCGTGGATTTTTATACCCTATACAACATAGTTATACAGGTGCTTACGTATTCAGATATTATTTAATAAATCATTACCACACTAGAAGTCGGAAATATAGCGCTGATCGCTTTGAAATGTTCCATGAGTTTCCAGTTATGGTCAAGGACAACGCCTATAATTTTCGGTGATGATCATATAACTCATTTTTTGGTTTTTTTTTTTCGATTCGATCTATAGGCTACGATTATAGGCCGAACACAACCCACGGTAAAGGAATCATGGGCAAGTAATAAGAAGAGATGTACTGAGTATTGGTGATATTCGAAAAATATGGCAGTGTAAGGAAAGGTGCTGTTGACCTCTAATCGGGCAAGAGCGTGGAACTATCACGAAATATTAATCAGGCTCGGAATAAACATCCGCAGAAAGATAGAGTTCTGTTGTGGTAGTTGTGTAGGGTATCGTATGGTCGGCCCCGTCCGACTATACTGCTCCGCTCACTGGTTTTAAAATATTTTTACGAGCAGCTACCAAAAGGTAGCTGTCAAAGGCGTGTATTTTTATACCCTTCACCACACTGTGTTACAGGGTATTATGTCTTTGTGCATATGTATGTAACAGGCAAGGACAAGATAGACACATGGTCCCTTTTGAGAATATGCATAGAATCACTTTCTGAGTCGATTTATGAATGTCCGTCAGTCCGTCTCTCCATCTTTCCGCCTGTATATGTTAAATTTTAAACAAAGGTCACTTATTTGGTCCAAGGGCGAACCGTATTGAAATTCAAGAAAATCGGTTCAGATTTAGATATAGCTCGCATATATAGTTTCGTCCGGTTTACGGTCAATGGGGCACCAAAGTCCCTATATATCTTTCGATTTGCACGAAATTTGATGTAGCGTACTGAATTAGGTTCAGAATGATGTGTGCAAAGTTTCGAGAAAAACGGTTCACATTTAGATATAGCTCCCACATATAGTTTCGTACGATTTCATGTAAATGGTGCACCAAAGTCCCTATATATCCTTCGATTTGCACGAAATTTGGCCTAACGTACTGAATTGAGCTTAGAATGATGTCCGCCAAATTTCGTGAAAATCGGTCCTGATTTAGATATAGCTCCCATATATAGTTTCGTCCGATTTCATGTAAATGGTGCACCAAAGTCCCTATATATCTTTCGATTTGCACGAAATTTAGCATAGAGTACTGAATTGAGTCTAGAACGACGTGTGTCAAGTTTCGAGAAAAACGGTTCTGATTTATATATAGCTTCCATATATTTTCCTCCGATTTAAGGTAAATGGGGCACCAAAGTCCCAAAGTCGATTTGCACGAAAATTGATGTGGCGTACTGAATTAGGTCCAAAATGACGCGTGCCAAGTTTCGAGAAAATCTGATCAGATTTATATATAACTCCCATATATATTTTTGTCCGATCCAAGGTTATTGGAGCTCCAAATTCCCTATATATCTTTCGAGTTGCCCGAAATTTGGCATATGATACTGAATTAGGTCCAGAATGAAGTGTGCGATGTTTCGTGAAAATCAGTTCAGATTTAGATATAGCTCCAATATATATTTTCGACTGATTTAATTTAAATTGTGCACTAAAGACCCAATAATTGGCTGACCGGCACACAATTTTGTACCATGTACTGAAGTTACTATAACCTTTCGTGTGTCAAGTTTTCTTGAAAATGGTATGGAATAGGTTGCAGAATGACATGTGTTGGAATTGATGTAAGCCGGTTAGCTTAAAGATAAAAATCACATATTTTACTTCGTTCAATTTCATGTCAATGTTTCTTCAAAAAGGGAACGTCTGTTAGGATACATATGTAGAATATACCCAAAACGGTGAAGGGTATCATATACTTTCTTCTTTCCTTACTGGTTTAAACATATTTTTTTGAGCAAGGCGTGCATTTTTTTTTATATTTTTTCAAGCTGCCAATATAGATATGGAAATATGTTTATTTTTGTTCCATTTTCACGTTCAATTATCGTGTTCTGCTATTTTTTAATGCACTCTGATTGCACTTCATTAGTGTTTTTGTTGTTGTTGTTGCTATATTTTGTTCATTCTGTTTTTGAATGACCATTGATAAAGTATTTATTTATAAAATGCTTCAATAAATATAAACAGAAAATTCCATAAAATGGTGCTCTACTCCACAGAGGGGGCTGATGTGTCAAGAGGCAATAAACTTGAAGTGATTTTTAATTTATAGGGATTGGATGTAAGGAAACAATATATCAGTAAGGAAAAGAAATTAATTTATTATGAAACATAAATCATATAATGAGGGATTTATGAGGGCCCATGGGGGCGAAAATTTTTTAAATAATACTTTTCAATGACCTTCATAAGGCGTAGATTTTTTAAGGTAAATGGTGCACCAAAGTCCCCATATATCATTCGATTTGCACGAAATTTGGCACAGAGTACTAAATTAGGTCCGGAATGATGTGTGCTAAGTTTCGTGAAAATCGGTTCAGATTTAGATATAGCTCCCATATATAGCTTTCTCCGATTTTAGTTAAATAGTCTACTAAAGTCCCTATATATCTTTCGATTTGCACGAAATTTGGCACAGCGTACTGAATAAAGTCTAGAATGATGTGTGCTATGTTTTGTAAAAATCGGTTCAGATTTAGATATAGCTCCCATATATAGTTTCGCCCGATTTTAGGAAAATAGTGCACCAAAGTCCCTCAAAATCTCTCGATTTGCACGAATTTTGGCATAGCGTACTGAATTAAGTCTAGAAAGACGTGTGTTAAGTTTCGTAAAAATTGGTTCAGATTTAGATATAGCTCCCATATATAGTTTTGCCCGATTTTAGGTAAATAGTGCATCAAAGTCCCTCAAAATCTCTCGATTTGCACGAATTTTGGCATAACGTACTGAATTAAGTCTAGAAAGACGTGTGCTAAGTTTTGTGGAAATCGGTTCAGATTAAGATATAGCTGCCATATATATTTTCGTCCGATTTTAGGTAAATAGTGCACCAAAGTCCCCATATTTGTTTTGATTTTGGGATAGCGTACTTATTTAAATCTAGAATGATGTGTGCAAAGTTTCGTGAAAATCGGTTTAGATTTACCTCTATATATATTTCCGTCCGATTTTAAGTAAATGGTCCATAGCTAGGCCGATTGACACAACGTACTGAAGTAAATGTAAATTAATCTCTGATAAGTTTCCGTGAAATCGGTTCAGACATAGATATAGCATAGCTTCCATATATAATTTCGACTTTAGGATACATATGTTGAATATACCCAAAGTGGTGAAGGGTATCATATAGTCGGCCCAGTCCGACTTTACTACTTTCCTTACTGGTTTTTGTTTCTTTTTTCGAAAATTTTCCCAACACTCCAATCTCAATGATGTTACACGCAATTACTGCTTGTAATTTATTTTTCAAGTTGTTGACTTATGAACTCAACTTTTTTCAATTTCCTATTAAATAAATTTGTCATGACGCCCAAAGTTTTGTTTAACAACACTCAATATATTTACCACTATTCTTATAAATAATATAAAATATAAATTAATATCAAATAAATACAAAAACTCAAACTGTGATACCCTCCAAAAACATGGGTACCCGCTGACGTTTCAGCACCTTCAGTGTTGATGAGTGTTTGGGGCAACGACACTCGAGGGGCTTGCACTGACACTTCTTGGTCTTTTTCGCAATGGTGTGCTGTAGGATTTGTTCTGGAAATAATATATCGGAATAAATTCAATATAATTTTGATTTTTTTTAATATATTATTTTATTTTTTCAAATTAATTACTACACTCACTATCTTTAATAATTTTATTTGCCTTGGGCAATGATTTCAAAACTTTTTTAAACATTTTGGTGGGGTTTTACAATTTTTTTCTTTACGTTTTTTGTCTTATGAAGTGTGATAATATAATGGGCTGGTGGATTGTGTTGGCTACCATATTTATTAAAATTATTTAAATAATGTTTAGTGTCTTTTTTTAAATGAACTAAATTTAACCACATTTCAAACGATAGCCGGTGGTTAGACACACATTTTTTTAAGGTTCAAAACACACATTTTAATTTAAGTGTGGGAAATATTTTCCAGAAATGTAAAATAAATAATCTAGAATAATCTACAAATATTAAAATAGAAGTAGAAAATAGAAACCGACGGTCTCTATGAATTTTTTTCTATAGAAAATACTCGACCAACGGTCTTCTCGAATTTTTTCAATAGAAAACCAGTAAGGAAAGTAGTAAGCGGACGAGGTCGACTTTATGATACCCTTCATCACTTTGGGTATATTCAACAGATGAATCCTAAAAGACGTCGCATTTTAAAGGACCAGTAAAATGAAATTGGATCCAAAAACATTTCATTCTGCAACCGATATTAAATGTTTCATTTGGTCAGATATAGAAGCTATATCTAAACCTGAACCGATTTCAGGAAACAAATTTCGTGCAAACCGAAAGATATTAAGGGACTTTGGTACACCATTTTCCTTAAATCGGACGAAAATATATATGTGAGCTATATCTAAATCTGAACCGATTTTCAGGAAAATTAACACACATCATTCTAGACCTAATTCATTACGCTGTGCCAAATTTCGTTCAAATCGAAAGATATTTAGGGACTTTGGAACACCATTTACATTAAATCGGACGAAAATGTATATGGGAGCTATATCTAAATCTGGACCGATTTTCACGAAACTTAACATACATCATTCTAGACATAATTCAGTACACTATATCAAATTTCGTACAAATCGAAATATATATAGGGTATTTGGTGGACCATTTACATTAAATCGGACGAAAATATATATGGGAACTATATCTAAATCTGGACCGATTTTCAGGAAACTTAACACACATCATTGTAGATCTAATTCATTATGCTATGCCAAATTTCGTGCAAATCGAAAGTTATATGGGGACTTTGGTACACTATTTTCTTTAAATCGGACGATAATATATATGGGAGCTATATCTAAATCTGGACCGATTTTCAGGAAACTTAACACACATTATTCTAGATCTAATTCAGTACGCTGTGCCGAATTTCGTGCAAATCGAAAGATATATAGGGACTTAAGTGCACCACTTACATTAAATCGGACGATAATATATATGGGAGCTATATCTAAATCTGGACCGATTTTCAGTAAACTTAACACACATCATTCTAGAAATAATTCAGTACGCTGTGCGAAATTTCGTGCAAATCGAAAGATATATAGGGAATAAAGTGCACCATTTACATAAAATCGGACGAAACTATATATGGGAGATATATCTGAATCTGAACCGATTTCCTCCAATTTCAATAGGATTCGTCCTTGGACCAAAAAAGTAAACTTTGCCAAATTTCATCCAAATCGGATCATAAATGCGACCTGTACTTTGTTCACAAAAATACATGGACGGACGGACAGACAGACATGCATAAATCGTCTCAGAAAGTGTTGCTATGCATATTCTCAAAAGGAACCATGGGTCTATCTCGATTTCTTTTGCCTGTTACAAACATATGCACAAAGACATAATACCCTGTACCACAGTGCGGAGGAGGGTATAAACATTCACCTACGGCGTAAGGTCTCACGAAATTTTTTCTATAGAAAAAAATCGACCTAAGGCCTTAGCACATTAATTTCTATAGGAAAAAAATGACCTACGGTCTCACCAATTTTTGTTTCTACAGAAAAATATCGACTAAGGGTCTCATCAATTTTTTTCTATAGAAAAAATGCTCTCCCTTATGTAGACCTTGAACAAATATTTTTAAAAAATTCACGCAGTTGACATACTAATATTTTTTGCCTCCACTGTATGTGTCGTAAACCAAAGTTTTATTATGACACTCCCCCCCTCCTCTTCTGCTGCGACCGATAAGAATACGAAAACGAAAGTGTGAACAAAACAAATAAACATAAGAAATATGCAAATTATATTATTGGTTTGTTTTTCTTGTGGTTATCAGAAGAGCATACACAACAAAATCGGAAAAGAGAACGAGAGAGTGGTAAACTGAGAGCATGTATGCCGGCTGATCGCAAAAATCTTCAGCAGATGACACGATTTTCTTGTCGCCTTTTTCTTTTGGTTTAGTCGCTTTCGAGCTTCTGAAAAGTAAACAAGAAAATTCCACCGACCGAAAAATTAGACCTCTCTATACCCCGCTCTTTGCTTGTTGTTCGGACGATCACCAAAAACAAAACCACAGCAACCACCTCCGACTGACGCTGAAGCCCCGCAACATATAGCAGTGGCAGCAGTAAAACAACAAAGAAACACAGCGACGTTGACGTCAACCGCGACGCAGCAATGTGGTCACAAACATTTCTAATTGCATGCCTGGTGCCGCTGATATGGGCTGGCGTCTATCCAAATTATCATCCCCACTTTGATTTTGTTCAGTGGGACAAAGAGAAGTCACTGGATGACTATGAAGCCGCAGTGAAATGGTGGCAGACTGCCTCTTTTTATCAAATCTATCCAAGGTCATTTAAAGATAGCAACAATGATGGTGTGGGTGATCTTAGAGGTAAGGGGGAACATTTTTTTAAAGAGATGCGATTTTTAAGGCTAATTGTCCTCCTTTAGGTATCATGGAACAGCTGCCCTATCTCAAGGAGATTGGCATCACAGCCACCTGGCTTTCACCCATTTTCAAATCTCCCATGGCCGACTTTGGTTATGATATTGCGAACTTCTTCGAAATCGATCCATTGTTTGGAACCATGGAGGATTTTGAAAATCTCATGAAGGAGGCCAATCGCCTGGGCATTAAAATCATTTTGGATTTTGTACCCAATCACACGAGCGATGAATGTGAATGGTTTCAGAAATCGGTGAAGCGGGATCCCTATTACAAAGATTTTTATGTGTGGCACCCAGGGAAAATCATAAATGGCACACGTCAGCCACCCTCCAATTGGGTCAGTGTTTTCAGGGGCTCCGCCTGGGAATGGAATGAGCAAAGACAGGAATATTATCTGCATCAATTTGTCAAGAAGCAACCGGATCTGAATTATCGCAATCCTCTTGTAAGGTCAACAATGAAATTGGTGCTGGAATATTGGCTGGCTAAGGGTGTGGCGGGCTTTCGTGTTGATGCTGTACCACACACCATTGAAAAGGCCCCTGATGCAGCGGGTAATTGGCCGGATGAACCGCGGAATCCCTATGTCAATGATCCCGATGATTATGGTTATTTGCAGCATATCTACACAGTTAATCAACCGGAGACAATTGATTTGGTTTATGAATTCCGCAAGGTATTGGATGATTTTCGGGCAGAGCATGGCGGAGATGAACGCATTTTGATGACTGAAAGTTATTCACCTTTGCCCATTGTAATGCAATATTATGGTAATGCCACCACGGAGGGGGCTCAGATACCATTTAATTTTTTGATAATTGAAGAGCTGGGTAATAATTCGAATGCCTTTAATTATGCGGATACCATTAATAAGTGGTTGGGAAATATGCCCGCGGGAAGGACAGCCAATTGGGTGGTGAGTAAAAAAATTAAAAATATAAAAAAAAATTGGGAAAGAATTTGGTGGGACCCTAGGTCTCATTTTTTTCTATAGAAAAAATCCGGTGAGATCTTAGGTCTACTTTTTTTCTATAGGCCGAGTTTTTTTTTTCTATAGGAAAAAATATAATGAGACCCTAGGTCGAGTTTTTTCTATAGAAAAAATCTGGCGAGACCCTAAGTCGAGTTTTTTCTATAGAAAAAAATCTGGCGAGACCTTCGGTTATTCTATAGAAAAAAGTCTGGTTAGACCCTAGGTCAATTTTTTTCTATAGAAAAAAAAATCTGGTGAGACCCTAGGTCGAGTTTTTTCTATAGAAAAAAATCTGGTGAGACCCTAGGTCGAGTTTTTTCTATAGAAAAAAATCTGGTGAGACCCTAGGTCGAGTTTTTTCTATAGAAAAAAATCTGGTGAGACCCTAGGTCGAGTTTTTTCTATAGAAAAAAATCTGGTGAGACACTAGGTCGAGTTTTTTTTTATAGAAAAAAATCTGGTGAGACCCTAGGTCGAGTTTTTTCTATAGAAAAAAATCTGATGAGACCCTAGGTCGAGTTTTTTTCTATAGAAAAAAATCTGATGAGACCCTAGGTCGAGTTTTTTTCTATAGAAAAAAATCTGATGAGACCCTAGGTCGAGTTTTTTCTATAGAAAAAATCTGGTGAGACCCTAGGTCGAGTTTTTTCTATAGAAAAAAATTTGGTGAGACCCTAGGTCGAGTTTTTTCTATAGAAAAAATCTGGTGAGACCCTAGGTCCAGTTTTTTTCTATATATATATATATATAGGTCGAGTTTTTTTCTATAGAAAAAAAATCTGGTGATACCCTAGGTCCAGTTTTTTCTATAGGTCCCTAGGTCCAG
Source organism: Musca vetustissima (assembly GCF_032173495.1). Classification (NCBI taxonomy): domain Eukaryota; kingdom Metazoa; phylum Arthropoda; class Insecta; order Diptera; family Muscidae; genus Musca; species Musca vetustissima. Next base: position 90,572 of record NW_026887116.1, on the reverse strand, counting down.
TTTTTTCTATAGAAAAAAATCTGGTGAGACCCTAGGTCGAGTTTTTTCTATAGAAAAAAATTTGGTGAGACCCTAGGTCGAGTTTTTTTCTATAGAAAAAAATCTGGTGAGACCCTAGGTCGAGTTTTTTCTATAGAAAAAAAATCTGGAAATAGCCTAGGTCGATGTTTTTCTATAGAAAAAAACTGGTGAGACCCTGGGTCGATGTTTTTCTATAGAAAAAATTGTTGTGGGACCTTTATGATTTTGTTTCCTCTTCCAGCTTGGCAACCATGACAAAAGTCGCATTGGTTCCCGCTTGGGCGCCGATCGCATCGACATGATGAACATGTTGACCTTTACCCTGCCCGGTTGCAGTGTCACCTATAACGGCGAGGAGATTGGTATGACCGATGTTTGGATATCATGGAATGATACTGTAGATCCATCAGCCTGTAATTCAAATCCCGATATTTATGAGTCCCTCTCCCGTGATCCCGAGCGTACACCCTTCCAATGGAATGATGGTCATATGGCAGGATTTTCAAAGGCCAACAAGACCTGGTTGCCGATATCGCCACTCTACAAGGAAATCAATGTGGAAAAGGAACGTGCGGACCCACTCAGTCATTTGAATATTTTCAAGGCCTTGCAGGAGTTGCGTAAGGAGCCGACAATGAAATATGGTCAGACAGAGGTGAAGGCTTTGAAACAAAATGTTTTGGGAGTTAAGAGGTAGGTGGCCAGAGGCTTTATAAGATGAGATTTTTTATGAAGTATTTTTTCGATTTCAGATTCCTTTTGAAGGACTACACCTTTGTCACCCTCTTGAATATTTTCAATGAGGTTGAAAGCTTTAATTTACAGCAGGCCTTCTTAAATATTCCCGATGAAATGGTATATCACATTGTAACCAAGAAATCCAAGGCCAAGAAGGGGTAAGCGAACCTTATAGCTAATTGAAAACTCTAAGTAAACCAATCTCCTCTTTTCTTCCTGCAGTGACCGAGTCAAAACCTCCTCCATAACTTTGCAACCCAAGGAGGCGGTAATTTTGAAATCCACCAGCAAATTGACCACCACAGCCGGTTATTACCTCTACTATACCCATGAAGAAGAACAAGAACCTCAACATTAAATTCTTAATTTTTATTTTTAGGTGCCAAGCACAATTTATTTTCGTTTTTTTAATTTTTTTTTTTTCAAAATATTTTCTTAAAACAACTTTTCAAAAAATTAGGCGGATTCTACAATAATGGCCTCATTGCCATTCAAATAGAAATTATCCAATGCCACCAGATCTCTGTAATAAAACCAAAATTTATAAAAAAATATTAGTGTTGAAAAATTATTTTTTTTTTTTTTTGGGCTTCGAAACCTACCCAACCTTCCTGGTCGATATGACATTGGCAATTTTCGTTTTATAGCTTCCCGAGGCCTTGATGACATCAACAACATTGGCATTTTGGGCCGAGTCCAAAACATTGGCCAATAGGATGTAGGTCTTTTCATTGGGCAGGGATCTGAAAAGGAGAAGAAAAAAATTAAAATCAGAAAATATGGGCCTCAAATTTATTCCATAGAAAAAAAATTTGCAGCCATGGGGTATCATTTTTTTGCTATTGAATAAAATATTCGGAGACCTCGGGTCTGAGACATCATGTCCACATAATTCGTAGACCTCGGGTCTTACATTTTTTTCTACAGAAAAAAATCCGAAGACCTTGGGTCTAGCCTTTTCTTCTACAAAAAAAAATCGGAGTCTTCGAGCCTCACATTTTTTCCAATAGAAAAAAATCTTAGAAAATAATTAAAAATCTCCCTCCTACCTCTTCACCGCCAAAATATTATCGCCCACATTGCCATACTGTAGATTGCCATATTGCAGTGTCTTCGTTTGGCGTAACTTCGACATTTCTTTATAAACATTCAGATGACTCTTGGTGGTCGCCTTTTCCGTTTCTACATTCACGGTGACATAATTCGGATTAACGGGCAACCAAGTGGACTTGCCATCGGTAAAGCCAGCTTCAGCAGCAGAACTCCATTGGAAGGGTGTACGTGCCGGATCACGGGTAAACTGTTGATAGTTATCTGGGCTGGCATTACAGGCAGCGGGATCGACACTATCCTCATATGATATTTCTAAATCGAGCATACCCAATTCATCACCCTGAAGGAGAAAGGGAAAGTGATGAAATTAAAATAACATTTTACCGAGCAATGGTGGAGGAGGTGCGGCTTACCATATAAGTGATACTGACACCAGGCAGGAACATTTGCAGCATATTCATCAGATCAATGCGATTCTCACCATAACGACTGCCAACACGACGTTTGTCATGGTTGCCCATCTAGGAAAAAAAATTGAGAAAATTGGGATCAGAAAAAAATTAGCTGAGACCTTAGGTGATGTTTTTCTATGGAAACGAATTTTGGTTAGAGCCTAGGTTAATTTTTTTCTATAGAAAAAATTTGGTGAGAGCCTAGGTCCATTTTTTTCTATAGAAAAAAAATTGGTGAGAACCTTGGTCGATTTTTTCTATAGAAAAAGTTTTGGTGAGAACCGGGTCAATTTTTTCTATAGAAAAAAATTTGGTGAGATCCTGGGTCGATTTTTTTCTATAAAAAAAAAATTTGGTGAGACCCTGGGTCGATTTTTTTCTATAGAAAAAAATTTGGTGAGACCTTGGGTCGATTTTTTTCTATAGAAAAAAATTTGGTGAGACCCTGGGTCGATTTTTTTCTATAGAAAAAAATTTGGTGAGACCCTGGGTCGATTTTTTTCTATAGAAAAAAATTTGGTGAGACCCTGGGTCGATTTTTTTCTATAGAAAAAAAATTGGTAAGACCCAGGGTTTTTTTTTCTATAGAAAAAAATTTGAGACCCTGAGAAAAAAATTTGGTGAGACCATGAGTCGATTTTTTTCTATATTTTTTTCTTTTTTTCTATAGAAAAAAATTTTGAGACCCTGGTGAGACCCTGAAAAAAATTTGGTGAGACCCTGGGTCGATTTTTTTCTATAGAAAATTTGTTGAGACTAGGTCGACTTTGGACATCAGTGGTATTTTTGTAAATTTCTTTCCCCGTTTCACTTACCACCCAATTTGCGGTTTTACCCGACGGCATATTATCCATCCACTTTTTGATGATTTTCGTAAATCCTCCAGCCGGCAGATTGGTATTATTTTGATTATCATTTCCGGCACTGATAAATTGGAAATTAAAGGGAATCTGAGCACCCTCCACAGACTTATTGCCATACATTTTCATAACCTGATCAATGCTGGACCAGGTTTCAATCATCAACACCCTGGTATCACCACCATGTACCCTTTGATAATCCTCCAGTAATTTATGCCATTGATAGACCATATCAATGGTTTCTGGTTGATCCTGAGTATAGATGTGCAGCAAATATGCGGAATCATCTGTATCATTGGTATAACCCGATTTCGGTTCATCAGGATAGCGGCCATTTTCATCGGGTAATACTTCAAACATCCAGGGGACAGCATCAATGCGAAAACCGGCCACACCACGATCGAGCCAATAGGTCAGGACCCGTTTCATTTGAGCCACAACGTCGGGGTTACGATAGTTGAGATCGGGTTGCTTAACGGCAAACTGATGAAGGTAATATTGCTGTCTCTTTTCATTCCATTCCCAGGCACTGCCACGAAAGGCCTGTAACCAATTACTGGGTGGCTGCCTTTGGCCCTTTTCATCCACATAGCCATCATGCCAGACATAGTAGTCCTCATAGCCCTTCTCACGATTAACGGATTTTTGGAACCAAACACATTCATCACTTGAGTGATTGGGCACGAAATCCATAATTATTTTTAAACCCAATTTATTCGCTTCCTTAATGAGTTCATCGAAATCAGCAAGGGTTCCATATTCCGGTTGTATGTCAAAGAAATTGGCAATGTCATAACCAAAATCGGCCATGGGTGAGACATAGATGGGTGATAGCCATGTGGCATTCACACCAATCTCCTTGAGATAGCTGAGCTTCGAGATGATACCCTTCAGATCACCAATACCATCACCATTAGAATCCTTAAAGGATCTGGGATAAATTTGATAGAATTGTGAGACCTGCCACCAATCTTTGCTGGCCAGGCTGTTATCGGTTACACTGCCATCACCGGTACATGCCTTACTCTCTTGGATCGCAAGGAGTAGTAGAGCCAAAGTGAGGAGGCCAATTAGTGGTCGGCTAATGGCCATAGTTTTATTAATTTGTTTCACTAAAAAATTTCAGACAGTTTCCTACTGCCTTTGTGGTCGATTAATTACTGCCATCCCCATTAGCACTACAAGGGGGTTTTAATAAATTTTTTCCCTTGCACATTCGTGCCTCAGTTACTTTAAGTTTTGTTTTTCTTTTCAGCAATTTTTTTCTCAACTATCTTCAAGTGTCTGATCAAATATTTGGTACTTTGTTTTGAATTGGCACTACAAACAATTTGTAGTTATTGTTGTTGTTGATTTTTTTTGCATTTTCCTGTTGTTGTTATTGTTCTCTATTTTCTTGCTCATTAAGTTTTTTGTTTTGCTATGATTTTTCGCTATGTGTGTATGTGTGTGTTAAATTGGTTCTTATCGCCCGGTTTGTTTATTTTTTACTTGAATGGCATTTGGTTGCAATTGCTCACTCAGGGGGGGGGGCTAAATTTAATTGAGCAGTCAGAATGCAACAGAGGCGGAATAAAAGACAGGGGATAAACAAATAAAAAATCAAGCTATGTTCTCTCCAGATTTTTTCTATAGAAAAAAAAATCTAGCAAGGGTATCTCCAATTTTTTTTTCTATAGAAAAATTGACCTGGGTTCCCGCCAATTTTTTTTATACAAAAAATCGACCTAGGGTCTGGGGAGATTTTTTCTATAGAAAAAACCAGTAAGGAAAATAGTAAAGTCGGACTGGGCCGACTATATGATACCCTTCACCACTTTGGGTATATTCTACACATGTATCCTAACAGACGACGCGTTTTTGTTATATATCTATATCTGTACCGATTTCAGGGAAACTTGCCAGAGACTAATTTATATGACTTCAATACGTTCTGTCAATCTAGATTTAGTTCAGTACTCTATACCAAAATTCACCAATTACATAAAATCGGACGAAAATATATATGGGGACTATATCTAAATCTGAACCGAATTTCACGAAACTTACCACACGATATTCTAGCCTTAATTCAATACGCTATGACAAATTTCGTGCAAATCGAATGATATATAGAGACTTTGGTACACCATTTACCTTAAATCGGACGAAAATATATATGGGAGCTATATCTAAATCTGAACCGATTTTCACGAAACTTGGCAGACATCATTCTAGACCTTATTCATTACGCTGTGCCAAATTTCATGCAAATCGAATGATATATAGGGACTTTGGTACACGATTTACCTTAAATCGGACGAAGATATATGGGAGCTATATCTTAATCTGAACCGATTTTCACGAAACTTGGCAGACATCATTCTAGACCTTATTCATTACGCTGTGCCAAATTTCATGCAAATCGAAAGATATATAGGGACTGTTAACATAAAATCGGACGAAAATGTATATGGGAGCTATATCTATATCTGAACCGATTTTTCCCAATTTCAATAGGGTTAGTCATTGGGCCAAACAAATGAGCTGTGCCAAATTTCATCCAATTCGGATCTTAAATGCGACCTGTACATTGTTTACAATTTAACATGGACAGACGGACAGACGGACGGACATGAATAAATCGACTCAGAAAGTGATTCTATGCATATTCTCAAAAGAAACCATGGGTCTATCTCGATTTTTTTTGCCTGTTACAAACATATGCACAAAGACATAATACCCTGTACCACAATGTGGTGAAGGGTCTCTCCAGTTTTTTTCTTTTGAGAAAGATCGAACTATGGTCTCTTCAGATTTTTTTCTATAGAAAAAACTCGAACTATGGTCTCTCCAGATTTTTTTCCATAGAAAACTCGACCTAGGGTCTCAGAAATTTTTTTTTCTATGAAAAAAAACCTGGCCTAGGGTTTCAGCAGATTTTTTCAACAGAAAATCTCGACCTAAGACCAAAATTCGACCTATTGTCTCACCAGATTTTTATCTATAAAAAACTCGACCTAGGGTCTCACCAGAATATTTTTCTATACAAAAACCTCGACATAGGGTCCCAGCATAGTTTTTTTCTATGGAAAAAGCTCGACCTATTGTCCCACCAGATTTTTATCTATAGAAAAAACTCGACCTAGTGTCTTACCAGATTTTTTCTATAGAAAAAACTCGATCATAGAAAAAGTTGAGACCTGTTGTCATCGTGGTGTCCAATTCCTGCCCCTTTGTGACCCCCCTCTGACCATGTTAATTACTATTCGTATGTGCCTGTGTTTATTTTGTTCCCACTGAGAATAATTATTCATGCTGTGCATTTGAAGAATATCAATCAGAAACAAACAATAGTCACTCCGTCTGTCCGTCCGTCATTCGAAGTATATTTGTGAGTGTGTTGCTTATATGCATTTCGTTTTTGTTGTTGTGTTTATTTGGCAATTTCATTCATATTTCGCCTCACTGAAGTGGAAGCTTTTAATTGTTAGGTGGTGGGTCCGGTGTGTTGATGTGTGTGTGTGTTTGGATTTTATGGAGCTGTGCAATATTCTCAGGGAAATTGAATAGAAAAACAAATTATAATTACATATCTTGACTGCAAAGGTGAGATGAGTGGTAATGAGGGATTTCGAATTATTATTTTTTTTAATTTCAATACTTTAAAAAATATTTTATATATATTTTTTTTTGGAAAATTAAAATGTAAAATTTCGACTATTAAAAATCAAATATTAAAAAAAACTTATTTTTAATATTTTTGTATAAAAAAAAAATATTTTTTAGGAAAATTTTTTTCAAATTTTGTATTTTTTAAATGGAAAAAAAAATATTTTCAAATTTTTTGGAAGAAAAAAATTTTCAATTTTTTTTGGAAAATAAATATTTTTAAAATTTTTTGGAATAAATATTTTTCAATTTTGTTTTAAAATTTATAATAATTACTCCCGACGTCTTTTTTTAGTATCTTCTTTCATTTATTATGTGTATGTCCATGACTATTTTTCTAAGGCCTACGTGACACATCGTTGAGTTTTCATATCAATTTCAAATATTCAAGTGGATCCCCTCAACAAATTTTCCAATCACTTCTATGGCACACAGAGAAGTTTTTATTTACACACTTCAACCAGTGTAAACCGACCTTACTTAACAATTGACGTTTTAAACACACAATCGGTATGCGGCAGTTTTGGCTACACAAAACTAGAAATGGGTAGATTTGTTAAAAAGTATCGATTTTTTTAATGTCTCCAAAACTCAAAAAATATTTTTTTAAAAATTTGGAGTTATTAAAAGGGTCTATATGAGGCATACTTTTTTGTTGGATCTACATAACGCGTGGATTGATTTTTAAAACATATTCTTAACCACCTTTATTTTTAGGGTCTACATAAGGTATGGATTTTATACCCTACATAACTATGTTGTCAGTGTATTATAGCTTTCTGCAGCCCCAAGAGTTTATAACGCCGCGAAATATTGGCCCTAGACCCACATTTAAGAATATCGATCGTCATATCTCGACTGAGTCAATCTGTCTGTCTATTATAATTTGTTAACACGATACAGGCCACAGTTATGGTATGGTATGTATCCTGACTTTTGTGTGAAAAATTACAAATTTGGTATTCAATGGCAAATGTATTTCCTCCTGAAGGACATAGACCCGAGATAGTACATCCAAGAGATGTGGTTGACCTTTAAATTGATACCAACTATATGGTTGGATGTACTCGGATGTGGAATTTATACGTAAATATTTGAAGGTGTCTATGTGCTATGATAATGTTTAGTACTGCTATTACCCCACTTGAGGGCGGAAATATCGAGCTGATCGCTTTGAAATTTTACATAAAGTTCCGGTTATGGTCAGTGCCTATATTTATCGGTGATAATGATATGGAGCTTAGGGTACAATAAACCGAAATCTATATTTTTTTGTGAGATTTTCTGGTCGCTCTAGAGGCCATTATTATATGCAGAACATCAGATATTTTACACGGTGAATGGGGATCTGAACAATTACTTAGAACGGTGTTTAGATGATGATCGGTCAATATTCCGAGGGTCAAATCAACAACAACCTAAATTGACCAAATTTTTATACCCTTCACTACACTGTGGTACAGGGTATTAGTCTTTGTGCATATGTTTGTAACAGGCAGAAGGAAACGAGATAAGTCGATTTATGCATGCCCGCCCGTCAGTCTGCAGTTGTTAAGTTGTAAACAAAGTACAGGTCGCATTTATGATCCGAATTGGATGAAATTTTGCATAGGTCACTTATAGTCCTATAGCTCCTATATATATGTTCGTCCGATTTAATGTAAATGGTGTACCAAAGTCCCTATATATCTTTTGATTTGCACGAAATTTGGTACATCGTACTAAATTAGGTCTAGAATGCATATTTCCTGAAAATCGGTTCAGATTTAGATATAGCTTTCATATATATTTTCGTCCGATTTAATGAAAATGGTCCACCAAAGTCCCTATATATCTTTCGATTTGAACGAAATGAATTAAGTCAAGAATGATGTGTGCGAAGTTTCGAGAAAATCGGTTCAGATTTAGATATAGCTCCCATATATAGTTTCGTCCGATTTAAGGTAAATGGCGCACCAAAGTCTCTATATATCATTCGATTTGCACGAAACTTGGCATAGGATACTGAATTAGATCCACAACGATGTGTGCTAAATTTGAAAATCGGTTCAGATATAGATATAGCTCCTATATATAGTTTCGTCCGATTTTATGTAAATGGTGAACCAAGGTCCCTATATATCATTCGATTTGCGTGATATTTGGCAGAATGTACCGAATGCAGCCTAGAATGATGTTTGCTTAGTTTCGCGAAAATCAGTTCAGATTTAGATATAGCTCCCATATATATTTTCTTCCGATTTAAGGTAAATGGTGCACCGAAGTCACTATAAATCTTCCGATTTGCACGAAATTGGGCACATCGTACTGAATTCAGCCTAGAATGATGTTTGCTAAGTTTTATGAAAATCAGTTCAGATTTAGATAAAGCTCCCATATATATTTTCATCCGATTTTATGAAAATGGTGTACCAAAAACCCTATATAGAGTCTAGAATGATGTGTGCTACGTTTCGTGAAGACTGATTCCGATTTAGAGATAGCACCCATATATAATTTCGTCCGATTTTAGGTAAATGGTGCACCAAACGCCTAATGCCTCCGATAAGCGACGTCTATTGGGATATATATGTAGAAAATACGAAAGTGGTGAAGGGTATCATATAGTCGGCCCAGTTCCTTACTGGTTCTTTCATTATTTTTATTTTATTTTTTTATTTTATATATTTTAAGTACTCTATAATGATTCCTTAAAACTAATTACAATTAAAATATATATTCTAATAAATATTTATTTAATTTGATTCCACAATTATGGCCTCATTACCGCTCAAATAGACTTTGTCAAGGGAAATTTCATCTCTGAAATAAAAAATAAATTTAAATGGGGAATTTTCGAAATATTGATTCAAATTTCAAATATTTTTCAAAACATACCCCACTTTCTTATTGGAATTTACATTGACAATTTTTATTGTAAATTTCCCACTGGCCTTGATGGCATCCGTAACACTGACAGTCTTGGCATGACCCAAGACATTGGCCAATAAAATGTAGGTCTTTTCACCAGATAAAGACCTGAAATGAAAAAGAACATTCCAAAATGAAAAAAAAATATGTTCTATCGAAATAGGCCTTCAAAGGACAATACATATTTAAAAAAATCGATTTTTTTAAATTAAAAAAAATTAGACCATTTTTTTTTTAGATCCAAATTAATAATTTTTGCCAGCAATATTTAACCCTTGTGAACATAAGTATTTTGATCTCACCTCTTTATGACCAAAATATCATCGCCCACATTACCATACTGCAGTCCGCCATACTGCAATGTTCGCGTTTGACGCAGCTCTGACATTTGCTTATAAACATTCAAATGACTCTTGGGCTTGGCCCGTTCCGATTCAACATTTGTTATCAAATAGTAAGGATTAACAGGCAGCCAAGTAGAGCTATTTGTTGAAAATCCAGCATTTGCTTTAGTACTCCATTGGAAGGGAGTACGTTCTGGATCACGGCTAAATTGATCATAGGTCTCAGAATTGGCTCTACAGGCGGCAGGATCAACGCTCTCCTCCCACGAGAGATCCGTATCGATCATGCCAATTTCTTCGCCCTAGGGAGAAATCAGAAACAAATCATTTTACATTTACAGAAAAGTCGAAGGAGGGCGTATGGCATACCATATATGTCACACTGGCACCGGGCAAAAACATTTGCAGCATATTCATCAGATCGATGCGTTTCTCGCCATAGCGGGTACCCACACGACTGCGGTCGTGATTTCCCATCTGAAAATGAGAAGATTTTTTTAAAAATAATTTTTCAAGGTGTAATCAATGGCGTGAATTTTTTTAAAGATATTTTTAATGGTGGAGTCAAAGGCGTGAATTTTTAAATAATATTTTTTAGGTCGAGACATAGGCGTGGATTTGTTAGAAATATTTTTTAAGGTCGAGACATAGGCGTGGATTTGTTAGAAATATTTTTTAAGGTCGAGACATAGGCGCGCGATTTTTTAGAAATATTTTTTAAGGTCAAGACATAGGCGCGCGAGTTTTTAGAAATATTTTTTTAATATCTACCCAAATTTTTATTAAGTACTTACCACCCAATTCGGTGTCTTTCCCGCCGGCATGTTATCCATCCATTTGTCAATAATGGCCACAAAACCATCGGCCTTCAAATCCGTGTTATCCAAATCCGCATGTCCCCCAGCAATAAATTGAAAATTGAAGGGTATCTGAGCTCCTTGGGTGGTGCGATTACCATAGAGCTTCATAACCTCATTGATCTTCGACCAAGTTTCAATCATCAGCACCCTGGTATCACCACCATGCACCCTTTGATAATCCTCCAATAGCTGGCGCCATTGATATACCATATCAATGGTTTCCGGCTGATCCTGAGTATAGATGTGCGAAAGATAATCAAAATTCAAGGGATCATCCGGATAAAGACCCGACAAAGGTTCATCGGGATAAAGGCCCGTTGTGGCATTTGGCAGCACTTCAAACATCCAAGGTACGGCATCAACACGAAAACCAGCCACACCACGATCCAACCAATAGGTGAGCACTCGTTTCATTTGGGCCACCACGTCAGGGTTGCGATAATTCAGATCGGGTTGTTTAATATCAAATTGGTGGAGGTAATATTGTTGTCTTTGTTCATTCCATTCCCAGGCAGAGCCACGGAAGGCTTGTAACCAATTACTGGGTGGCTGCCTTTGGCCCTTTTCATCCACATAGCCATCATGCCAGACATAGTAGTCCTCATAGCCCTTTTCACGATTGACGGATTTTTTAAACCAAATATTTTCATCACTTGAATGGTTCGGTACGAAGTCCATAATTATTTTCAAATTCAATTTATTGGCCTCCTTAATGAGTTCATCAAAATCCTCGAGGCTACCATATTCTGGTTGTATGTCAAAGAAATTGGCAATGTCATAACCAAAATCGGCCATGGGTGAGACATAGATGGGTGAAAGCCATGTGGCATTGATGCCGATCTCCTTGAGGTAGCTGAGCTTGGAGATGATACCCTTTAGATCACCAATACCATCACCATTGGAATCCATAAAGGATCTGGGATAAATTTGATAGAACTGCGAAGTCTGCCACCAATCTTTTGGCTGAGATGATGATGAAGAGGTTGTTACACCTCCAGTACCCGTACAACCATTGGAAATTTGGAATACACTTGCCAAGGATATAAGGCAAAGGATATAGCCTTTATAATACATCCTTGAATTCTCTTTTTAATTTTTTTGTTTCAAATATTTAATTTTAATTTCAAAACTTATTTCTCCTACTGTCCACTTGGAACTGCCATTGAATTTGTTATTGTCCAAGGTTTTTAAAAATTAAATTCCCTCGATTTTGTTTTTAATTTTCCATATCTCAAGTGTGTTGTAAGCTAGCTGTTGATGACTAGAATAGCTAAAATAATTATTGGCAGTTTCCTTTAGTCTTATGAGGTATTCATTATGTCAATATTTCAATTCTGAAGTGTTTTTTTTGTTTTGCAACGGCATTGCCATTTTGGGATTTAACGACCAAAATTCAAAATTTTGAAAAAATAGCTGAAAATTTTCTATAAAAAAGAAATACTTCACAAATATTTATAGATCAATTTTGGTCGAATTTTGGGCACTTTTGGTCGGTTTTTATAATACGGGAAATATAAAAAAGGCAACCCTTTTTCGATAACTTTTGTTATCGCCTTAAAATATTTACATTGCTGTGACGCATTTCGATTAAAAAAATTACAATTTCGTCATCTCGAAAACAAGGAAGACAGAGTAGGGGAAAGAGAGTACTTAAAAATGTTATCATGACCTATTATTAGGCATTTCCTTTTTTAAAAATAAATATCATGGCCTATCATTAGGCGTCCATTTTTTTAAAAATTATTTTTCATGACTTATCCCTAGGCGTGGATTTTTTTAAAAATTATTTTTCATAAGTTATCCGTAGGCGTGGATTTTTTAAAAATTATTATTCATGAGTTATCCCTAGGCGTGGATTTTTTTAAAAATTATTTTTCATGTCTTATCCCTAGGCGTGGATTTTTTTTTTAAATTATTTTTCATGAGTTATCCCTAGGAGTGGATTTTTTTAAAATTTTTTTTCATGACTTATACCTAGGCGTGGATTTTTTTAAAAAATTATTTTTCATGTCTTATCCCTAGGCGTGGATTCTTTTAAAAATTATTTTTCATGACTTATCGTGGATGTTTTTAAAAAATTATTTTTCATGACTTATCCCTAGGCGTGGATTTTTTAATAATTATTTTTTATACCCTTCACCACACTGTGGTACAGGGTCTTCTGTCTCTGTGCATATGTTTGTAACAGGCAAAAAAAATCGAGATAGACCCATGGTTCCTTTTGAGAATATGCATAGAATCACTTTCTGAGTCGATTTATGCATGTCCGTCCGTCCGTCTGACTGTCTGTAGATGTTACATTGTAAACAAAGTACCGGTCGCATTTATGATCCGATTTGGATGAAATTTGGCACAATTCACTTATTTGGCCCAAGGACGAACCCTATTGGTGAAAATCGGTTCAGATTTAGATATAGCTCCCATATATATTTTCGTCTGATATAGACACAAAATTCCCTATATATCTTTCGATTTGCACGAAATTTGGCATAGCGTACTGAATTAGGTACAGAATGGTGTGTGCCAAGTTTTGTGAAAAATTTTGATTTAGATACAGCTCCCATACATATCTTCGTCCGATTTAAGGTAAATGGGATACCATAGTCCCTATATATCTTTCGATTTACACGAAATTTAATATGTCACACTGAATTAAGCCTAGAATGATGTGTGTTAAATTTGGAGAAAATCGGTTGAAATTTAGATATAGCTCCCATATATATTTCCGTCCGATATAGGCACCAAATTCCCTACATATCTTTCGATTTGCACGAAATTTGGCTCATCGTACTGAATTAAGTCCAGAATGATGTGTGACAACTTTCTTCAAAATCGTTTCTGATTTAGATATAGTTCCCATATATATTTTCGTCCGATTTTAGGTAAATGGTGCACCAAAGTCCCTATATATCTTTCGATTTGCAAGAAATTTGGCATAGCGTACTGAATTAAGTCCGGAATGATGAGTGTAAAATTTCGTGAAAATCGGTTCTGATTTAGATATAGCTCCCATATATATTTTCGTCTGATTTTATGTAAATAATGCACCAAAGTCCCTATATATCATTCGATTTGCACGAAATTTGGCACAGCGTACTGACTTATGTTCAGAATGATGTGTGCCAAGTTCCGTCAAAATATCGCTCCCATATATAGCTTTGTCCGATTTTATATAAACGGTGCATCAAAGTCCTTATATATAATTTGATTTGCACGAAATTTTGCGTGTCATACTGAATTAAGCCTAGAATGATGTGTGGTAATTTTCGGGAAAATCGGTTTAAATTTAAATATAGCTCCCATATACATTTTCGTCCGATTTAAGGTAAATGGTGCACCAAAGTCCCTCTATATCATTAGATTTGCCCGAAATTTTGCGTAGTATACTGAGTTGAGTCTAGACCGATGTGTGTCAAGTTTCAAGAAAATCGGTTCAGATTTAGATATAGCTCCCATATATATTTCCGTTCGATATAGGCACCAAATTCCCTATACATCTTTCGATTTGCACGAAATTTGGCACAGCGTACTGACTTATGTCCAGAATGATGTGTGCCAAGTTTTGTGAAAATCGGTCTAGAATAATGTGTGCAAAGTTTTGTGAAAATCGGTTCAGATAACTTCCATATATATTTTCGTCCCATTTTATGTAAATGCTGAATTAGGTCTCGAATTATGTGTGCAAAGTTTCGTGAAAATCTGTTCAGATTTACATACACCTAAATATCCATAGCTAGGCCGATTGACACAACGTACTGAAGTTAATATAAATCAATCTCTGGCAATTTTCCTTGAAATCGGTTCAGATATAGATATAGCATAGCTTCCATATATAACTTCGACTTATTCATGTTTATTGTACACCAAATAATCAATGGGTGTTTGATTGATATTAAATTTTAAACAGTGCAGCATACCGAATAGCGTGTGTCAAGTTTGCTTTAAGGGGACCCCCCCATTCTCGGGGTCAAATTTTTTTTTGATTTAATTCGAATCTACACTAATTCAAGAATGTCCCTACAAAATTTCAAGTGTAAATCTCAAGAACTCTGGAAGATATAGCCGATTTGTTGTGTTAGCATCAAGTGACGGCTGAGGGGCTTCTCAAACTTTAAACGCGTTTTTATCTTTTGCGAATGGCGGGCACGATAACTCAAAAACTAATAACCCAATCGATACCAAATTTGTACACGTTTCTCTGTGAGTGTATAGCTATCGTATGAACTAGGATAAATCCAATCGGTGAAGAAATCGGCGATTTTCCAAAAATATGTTTTCAAAGGTCCCCCATTTTGTTAATTTTAGAGCGAAGTCAATAATCCTAGTTCATATGAGAGCCAGATATGTACTCATGCTAACACCGTTGGAATTTTCGGATTCCGATGTTCCAGTGAGGAGTTATCATGCCCGCCATCAAAAATAAGGACTTCTCTTTAATTACAAAAATCAACAACAAAACAATAACCATATAGTCGGTCCAGTCCAACTCTACTACTTTCCTTACTGGTTTAATTTGTGGATTTATTTCATGATAATTTAATTTTTGAAATTTATCTTCGAATTGGAATTTCTGCAATTATTTCCTAATAAATTACTGTAAATAAAACACCCGCATCTGTGTCACTCTCATTTAAGTATATCTCAATTTTCACTTTGATCTAATAGCGTCCTTTATTTGTGTGTCAGCTCAAATTTTCAGCCAAGACATTTTCCTCCTTTAAATAAATTCACATTGTCTGACACCTTGTTAGCAAAATCAGTGCCACATCCTTAGGATCTCATATGTGTCTGTGTGTGAGTGTGAACAAGAAATAAATCAGGAAAAAGTCATTAAGATTCGGAATAAATTTTCACCATTTTAATTTAAGGTGAAGTGTCGTTATTGTTGTCGCTTGTGGCATAAAAGCTCCGAGGATGTGAAGGTGTGTGGGTGGTGTCCTACGGCAGCTGGTTGAATTGTATTTGAAATCAGTCATTACAAATTTGTATTTTTTTTTGGCAAAATATACAAATTAATCTCATAAAAGAAATTTTATGGTGGTGGTGTGTGGCTTGAAATTTTTCAAAATCTACCCTCCACACATCCTACTCTACTTTCACGTTCATTAAAAATAAGGAAATATCTCTACCCTCTTCGAAGCATGTAAAAAAAAGAACAAAAGATGTTTAATGTTTTTTTGTTGTTATCTGTCTGTGTGGGTGTATGTGTGTTCGGCAATGGAAAATGTAATAAGACATGGCACGGAAAATAAAAAAAACTCCATCGTAAATTTTTCAAAGAAAAAAAAAACAACGACTTGCGAAATCATTATAATGACGATGATGGCAATAATTCCCATTAAAGGAAAAAACAAATACATCAAAAGCACACACACACACACACATACCCATTCAGCCACCCTTACAATCTAACTGACAAAATCGTTCCTTCTATGTGTGTGTGTGTGCGAGTGGTGTGTATGTATTTGTTCCAACAAGACAATTTCCCTTTATGACTGCTACAGAGCCTTTGAAAGCTAGAAACTCGTGTTTCAATACTTAACAGCGGAGTTTTTTCAGTCATCAATTCGGAGAAGCAAAATGTTCATGATTTATTTTTTTCCATCGATGATCAATCAAAGTTAATGATTTCGATGTCAAAATGAAGCAAACGAGCAAACTTACCAATAAGCATAAAATCCTCAGTTTCAAATTCACTGGAAAATGTGGTAGAGCATTTCACCAGTAACATTTAACATTCAAATGGAATGAGAAATGAAAAATAAGTTTTAAAAAATCCACGCCCTAGGATAGGCTTTAAAAAGTAAGTTTTAAACCAGTAAGGAAAGTAGTAAAGTCGAACTGGGCCGACTATATGATACCCTTCACAACTTTGGGTATTTGCAACAGATGAATCCTAACATACGTCGCATTTTTAAAGGACCAGTAAAATGAAATTGGAACCATAAACATGTCATTCAGCAACCCATACTAAATTTTTCATTTTGTCAGATATAGAAACTATATCTAAATCTGAACAGATTTTCAGGAAACATAATACACATCAGCCTAGACCTAATTCATTGCGCTATGCCAAATTTCGTGCAAATCGAAACATATACAGGGACTTTGGTGGACTATTTACATAATATCGGACGAAAATATATATGGGAGCTATTTCTAAATCCGAAACGATTTTAAGGAAACTTTACACACATCACTCTAGACCTAGTTCATTTCACGCTGTGCAAAATTTCGTGAAAATCGAACTTTGGTGGACCATTTACTTAAAATCGGACGAAAATATATATATGGGAACTATATCTAAATCTGAACCGATTTTCGAAACGAAACTTGTCACACATCGATCTAGACTCAACTCAGTATATTACGCAAAATTTCGTGCAAATCGAAAGATATATACTTTGGTGCACCATTTACATAAAATCGGTCAAACCTATATATGGGAACTATATCTAAATCAGAACCGATTTTCACGAAACTTTGCACACATCATTCGGGACCTAATTCTGTACCCTATGCCAAATTTCGTGCAAATCGGAAAATATATAGGGACTTTGGAGCTCCATTTACCTTAGATCGGACGGAAATATATATGGGAGCTATATATAAATCTGACCCGATTTTCTCGAAACTTGGCACACGTCATTCTAAACTCAATGCAGTACACTATGCAACATTTCGTGTAAATAGAAGGATATTTAAGGACTTTTTTGTACCATTTATATAAAATCGGGAAAATCTATATATGGGAGCTTTATCTAAATCTGAACCGATATCCACGAAACTTAGCACACATCATTCTGGACCTAATTCAGAACTCTATGCCAAATTTCGTGCAAATCGAGAGATTTATAGGGACTTTGGTGCCCCATTTACCTTAAATCGGACGAAACTATATACGGGAACTATATCTAATCAGAACCGATTTTTCCCAATTTCAATAGGATTCGTCCTTGGGCCAAACAAATTGGCTGTGCCAAATTTCATCCAATTCGGATCATAAATGCGACCTGTACTTTGCTCACAAAAATACATGGGCGGACGGACGGACATACATAAATCGACTCAGAAAGTGATTCTATGCATATTCTCAAAATTCCTTTTGCCTGATACATACATATGCACAAAGACATAATATCCTGTACCACAGTGTTGTGAAGGGTATACAAAAAAAATATTCGTCTAATGATAGGCCATGAAAAATAATTTCAAACCAGTGAGCGGAGCAATATAGTCGGTCGGAGCCGACCATACGATACCCTACACAACTATCAAGGAACTCTTACTTTCTGCAGATTTTTATTCCGAGCCTGGGCAATATTTCGTGAAAGTTGCAACCTCTTTGCCGGATTGGAGCTAAACAGAACCTCTTCCTTACACTGACTTTTTTACCGAATATTACTAATATTCAGTGCAGTCCTTCAAATTGCTTGTCCATATTCCCTTCACCTTGGGTTGTGTTGTGATGTTCGGCTTGAGGCCTATAAATCGTCTGGAAAAATGACAAAAAATTATGTGTTCGGTCCACTTCATCTCAAATTTTTTATGTGATCATCAACTAAAATTATAGGCGTTGTCCTTGACCATAACCCGAACCTCATGGAAAATTTCAAAGCGATCAGCGCTATATTTCCGCCCTCTAGTGTGGTCATAAATAATATATGAATACGTTAGCACCAGTAAATATTTAAGTGTAACTCCCACATCCGATTACATACGGCAATATAATTGGTATCAATTTAAAGGCCAACCACTCCTCTTCGATATACTGTCAACTTCTTGGGTCTATATCCTTCAGGAGTAAATATATACGCCATAGGATACATTTTTCACACAAAAATCAGGGTCCATTTGACCCGCTAAATATTGACCGATCTTTATCAAAACAGGCATGCTTATTCTTTGACCCGATCCCCTTCTCCATTTAAAAATTCACTGTGTGTGTCCCAGTATTGCGAACTCTGGAGCGACAGAAAAACCGACAAAAATTAAGTATTTGGTCCATTTCATCCCCTAAATATTAAACGATCTTTACCAAAAACAATAGGCGTCTCCATTGGGCCGAACCCTTCCTACATGCAAAATTTCGTGAAGATTGGTTCATAACTGTGGCCTGTATCGTGTTTACAAAATATAATGGACAGACGGACGGACGGACACACATGTCTAGATCGACTCAGCTAGTCGAGATATGACGTTCGGTATATTTAAAGTTGGGTCTAGGACCAATATTTCGCGAAATAATATGTCCTGATTTTTTGTTTAAATTACTTTAAAATTCGTTCAAAGATTTCCTTCAGATTTTCTTTAAGAATATTAAACATTTTCCCAAAGTAGACAAAATATTTACAAAAGTTCATAAAAAAGTTTTACCATAAAGGACAGCAGCAGCAGACATGTGTGGCATAAAAATGACACTGGCAGTTCTCCTCTTCCTTGGCTTCTTTCCTCCCAATTTTGTTTTTTAATTTGCCTCTCTCAATAACATTTGTCTGCCAACCTTTGCCCGTTATCAACTTTCAACACCATTATTATTTTTCGATACGTTAATTCATTAAAGGGATAACGGCGAAAGAAATTCACCGCCGCCTTCAAGAGTTCGGAAAAAGAATTTGTTTCTCTTTAGGCCGCATTCAACCTCAAAAACAAATAAAGAAGAAGAGGAATTGCTGGGCCAACAAATAAAGACTAATGTTTGGAATCTCTGGGGATTTTTTTCTTTGCGCTTGGCATTTTTTTCTTGAGGGGTAATTAAAAAAGGTCGCCAACTGAAGTTGAAGGCTTACTTTGTCTAAAAGCGAACGGTTAGGGTTTGAGTTGCGACACGTGGTATTCACTCAGCATACAAATTAGATGAAGGTTAATTTTTTTGTTGGTGTTATTTTAAAGAGGAATGAAATTTTAAGATTTTCAAGGTGCAATAATTAGGAGAGAAAAAAATTTCTTACTATGATTTAAGAGGATGATTAAAAAAATCAAGGACTACCTAAAGGACTTTAGATTTTAATGAAAATCTATTTTTTCTAATTAATTTTCAAGGTCTTCCATCAGACGTGGATTTTTTAAAAATTAATTTTCAAGGTCTTCCATCAGGCGTGGAATTTTAAAATAATTTTTAAGGTCTACCATCAGGCGTGGAATTTTACAAATTAATTTTCAAGGTCTTCCATCAGGCGTGGATTTTTTAAGAATTAATTTTCAAGGTCTACCATCAGGCGTGGATTTTTTAAAAATTAATTTTCAAGGTCTTCCATCAGGCGTGGATTTTTATACCCTTCACCACACTGTGGTACAGGGTATTATGTCTTTGTGCATATGTTTGTAACAGGCAAAAATAATCGAGATAGACACATGGTTCCTTTTGAGAATATGCATAGAATCACTTTCTAAGTCGATTTATGCATGTCCGTCCGTCCGTCCGTCCGTCTGTCCGTCTGTCCGTCTGTCCGTCTGTCTGTCCATGTTAAATTGTAAACAAAGTACAGGCCGCATTTATTATCCGAATTGGATGAAAATTGGTATAGGTCACTTATTCGGCCCAAGGACGAACCCTATTGAAATTGGGAAAAATCGGTTCAGATTTAGATATAGCTCCCATATATATATTTAACCGATTTAATGTAAACGATCCCTATATATCTTTCGATTTGCACGAAATTTGGTACAGCCTAATCATTTAGGTCTAGAATGATGTCTGCCAATTTTCGTGAAAATCGGTCCAGATTTAGATATAGCTCCCATATATAGTTTCGTCCGATTTCATGTAAATGGTGCACCAAAATCCCTATATATCCTTCGATTTGCACCAAATTTGGCATAACGTACTGAATTGAGCCTAGAATTATGTCTGCCAAGTTTCGTGAAAATCGGTCCAGATTTATATATAGCTCCCATATATATTTTCGTCCGATTTCATGTAAATGGTGCACCAAAGTCCCTATATATCCTTCGATTTGCACCAAATTTGGCATAACGTACTGAATTGAGCCTAGAATTATGTTTGCCAAGTTTCGTGAAAATCGGTCCAGATTTATATATAGCTCCCATATATAGTTTCGTCCGATTTCATGTAACTGGTGCACCAAAGTCGCTATATACCTTTCGATTTCCACGAAATTTGGCATAACGTACTGAGTTGAGCCTAGAGTCATGTCTGCCAAGTTTTGAGAAAATCGGTTCAGATTTAGATATACCTCCCATATATAGTTTCGTCCGATTTAATGTAAATGGTGCCCCAAAGTCCCTATATATTTTTCGATTTGCACGAAATTTGGCATAACCTACTGAATTAAGCCTAGAGTTATATCTGCCAAGTTTCGAGAAAATCGGTCCAGATTTCTATATAGCTCCCATATATAGTTTCGTCCGATTTCATGTAACTGGTGCACCAAAGTCGCTATATACCTTTCGATTTGCACGAAATTTGGCATAACGTACTGAGTTGAGCCTAGAGTCATGTCTGCCAAGTTTTGAGAAAATCGGTTCAGATTTAGATATACCTCCCATATATAGTTTCGTCCGATTTAATGTAAATGGTGCACCAAAGTCCCTATATATCCTTCGATATGCAAGAGATTTAGCATAACGTACTGAATTAAGCATAGAGTGATGTCTGCCAAGTTTCAAGAAAATCGGTCCAGATTTATATATAGCTCCCATATATAGTTTCGTCCGACTTCATGTAAATGGTGCACCAAAGTCCCTATATATCCTTCGATTTGCAAGAGATTTGCCATAACGTACTGAAATGAGCCTAGAGTGATATCTGCCAAGTTTCGAGAAAATCGGTCCAGATTTCTATATAGCTCCCATATATAGTTTCGTCCGATTTCATGTAAATGGTGCACCAAAGTCGCTATATACCTTTCGATTTGCACGAAATGTGGCATAACGTACTGAATTGAGCCTAGAGTTATGTCTGTTTTTTTCGTGAAAATCGGTCCAGATTTATATATAGCTCCCTTTTATTATAGATTGATTTTAAGTAATTGACGCACCAAGGAACCAATAGGCTGATAGGAACAAAACTTTCTGAAATTAGAACAACCTATCCTGTGAACAACCTAACGCTTAATATTTGGATAGAGCTTCCATATATATTTTCCCCCGGTTTCAAGTAAATTGGGCATCAAACTCCTCATGTTAGTCAGATTGACATCAAATTTTGCACAACTTACAAAATTTAGCATAGAATTACGTAGTTGCGTTTTCTAGAAGTACAGACATAGCCCAACGGATGACCTATTTATATTTGTTTGAAGTCGATTTACATACTTTATGGATATATCTAGGTAGATTCACATTTAAATAAATATCAACTATTTTAGTTCATCCAATTTGATTTTAATGGTCCTGTTGAATACACCCAAAGTGGTGAAGGGTATCATAAAGTCGGCCCCGTCCGACTTTACTACTTTCCTTACTGGTTTAAAAATTAATTTTCAAGGTCTTCCATCAGTCGTGGATTTTTTAAAAACTAATTTTCAAGGTCTTCCATCAGGCGTGGATTTTTTAAAAATTAATTTTCAAGGTCTTCCATCAGGCGTGGTTTTTTTTTAAAATTAATTTTCAAGCTCTTCCATCAGGCGTGGATTTTTTAAAAACTAATTTTCAAGGTCTTCCATCAGGCGTGGAATTTTAAAAATTAATTTTCAAGGTCTTCCATCAGGCTTGGATTTTTTAAAAATTCATTTTCAAGGTCTTCCATTAGGCGTGGATTTTTATACCCTTCACCACACTGTGGTACAGGGTATTATGTCTTTGTGCATATGTTTGTAACAGGCAAAAATAATCGAGATAGACACATGGTTCCTTTTGAGAATATGCATAGAATCACTTTCTAAGTCGATTTATGCATGTCCGTCCGTCCGTCCGTCCGTCTGTCCGTCTGTCCGTCTGTCCGTCTGTCTGTCCATGTTAAATTGTAAACAAAGTACAGGCCGCATTTATTACCCGAATTGGATGAAAATTGGTATAGGTCACTTATTCGGCCCAAGGACGAACCCTATTGAAATTGGGAAAAATCGGTTCAGATTTAGATATAGCTCCCATATATATATTTAACCGATTTAATGTAAACGATCCCTATATATCTTTCGATTTGCACGAAATTTGGTACAGCCTAATCATTTAGGTCTAGAATGATGTCTGCCAATTTTCGTGAAAATCGGTCCAGATTTAGATATAGCTCCCATATATAGTTTCGTCCGATTTCATGTAAATGGTGCACCAAAATCCCTATATATCCTTCGATTTGCACCAAATTTGGCATAACGTACTGAATTGAGCCTAGAATTATGTCTGCCAAGTTTCGTGAAAATCGGTCCAGATTTATATATAGCTCCCATATATAGTTTCGTCCGATTTCATGTAAATGGTGCACCAAAGTCCCTATATATCCTTCGATTTGCACCAAATTTGGCATAACGTACTGAATTGAGCCTAGAATTATGTTTGCCAAGTTTCGTGAAAATCGGTCCAGATTTATATATAGCTCCCATATATAGTTTCGTCCGATTTCATGTAACTGGTGCACCAAAGTCGCTATATACCTTTCGATTTCCACGAAATTTGGCATAACGTACTGAGTTGAGCCTAGAGTCATGTCTGCCAAGTTTTGAGAAAATCGGTTCAGATTTAGATATACCTCCCATATATAGTTTCGTCCGATTTAATGTAAATGGTGCCCCAAAGTCCCTATATATTTTTCGATTTGCACGAAATTTGGCATAACCTACTGAATTAAGCCTAGAGTTATATCTGCCAAGTTTCGAGAAAATCGGTCCAGATTTCTATATAGCTCCCATATATAGTTTCGTCCGATTTCATGTAACTGGTGCACCAAAGTCGCTATATACCTTTCGATTTGCACGAAATTTGGCATAACGTACTGAGTTGAGCCTAGAGTCATGTCTGCCAAGTTTTGAGAAAATCGGTTCAGATTTAGATATACCTCCCATATATAGTTTCGTCCGATTTAATGTAAATGGTGCACCAAAGTCCCTATATATCCTTCGATATGCAAGAGATTTAGCATAACGTACTGAATTAAGCATAGAGTGATGTCTGCCAAGTTTCAAGAAAATCGGTCCAGATTTATATATAGCTCCCATATATAGTTTCGTCCGACTTCATGTAAATGGTGCACCAAAGTCCCTATATATCCTTCGATTTGCAAGAGATTTGCCATAACGTACTGAAATGAGCCTAGAGTGATATCTGCCAAGTTTCGAGAAAATCGGTCCAGATTTCTATATAGCTCCCATATATAGTTTCGTCCGATTTCATGTAAATGGTGCACCAAAGTCGCTATATACCTTTCGATTTGCACGAAATGTGGCATAACGTACTGAATTGAGCCTAGAGTTATGTCTGTTTTTTTCGTGAAAATCGGTCCAGATTTATATATAGCTCCCTTTTATTATAGATTGATTTTAAGTAATTGACGCACCAAGGAACCAATAGGCTGATAGGAACAAAACTTTCTGAAATTAGAACAACCTATCCTGTGAACAACCTAACGCTTAATATTTGGATAGAGCTTCCATATATATTTTCCCCCGGTTTCAAGTAAATTGGGCATCAAACTCCTCATGTTAGTCAGATTGACATCAAATTTTGCACAACTTACAAAATTTAGCATAGAATTACGTAGTTGCGTTTTCTAGAAGTACAGACATAGCCCAACGGATGACCTATTTATATTTGTTTGAAGTCGATTTACATACTTTATGGATATATCTAGGTAGATTCACATTTAAATAAATATCAACTATTTTAGTTCATCCAATTTGATTTTAATGGTCCTGTTGAATACACCCAAAGTGGTGAAGGGTATCATAAAGTCGGCCCCGTCCGACTTTACTACTTTCCTTACTGGTTTAAAAATGCATTTGCAAGGTCTTCCATCAGGCGTGGATTTTTTAAAAATTAATTTTCAAGTCTTCCATCAGGCGTGGATTTTTTAAAAATTAATTTTCAAGGTCTTCCATCAGGCGTGGATTTCTTAAAAATTAATTTTCAAGGTCTTCCATCAGGCGTGGATTTTTTAAAAATTAATTTTCAAGGCCTTCCATCAGGCGTGGATTTTTTTAAAAATTAATTTTCAAGGTCTTCCATCAGGCGTGGATTTTTTAAAAATTAATTTTCAAGGTCTTCCATCAGGCGTGGATTTTTTAAAAATTAATTTTCAAGGTCTTCCATTAGGCGTGGATTTTTTAAAAATTTATTTTCAAGGTCTACCATCATGTGAGACAAATTTTCCTTTCAAAAAAAAAAAAAAAAAAAAAAAAAAACAAAAAAAACAAATTTTTCCATTTATTTCTTTATTTATTATTCAAAAGTCTTGTATTCTACTCCGTTCCCAATACTAATGCCTCTCCTGCTTCCAGCGTAACTTCCTTAAGAGTCACCGTACTCCCAGCTTTTTTCTTTGAGTCCAGACTGCTTATTTTCACATTCATTGAAGATGGCAGGGTGCCGTCGAAATTTTCCAACACATTTACACTTGAAGGAGTCTCACCGTAATTGGCCACATACAAAAGACTTTCCTCGCCTGCTAAATATCTGCAATTTATAAAACAAATTAATTTATGTAAATAAAAAAACCGCATTCCGTTGCCCACCTCTTCACTACAAACACCCCATCACTGAGGGCCTTATATTTATATGAACCCTGTTGCAAGGTCTTGGACGACTTTCTCAGTTCCCCCATTTGTTTATAGATTTTCAAATGAGATTTCTCCGCCTTCGATTCCATTTCCACATTCACCGTTTTATAATCCTCAGCCAAAGGTAGCCATGTCTTCGGACCATCCGAAAATCCGGCATTTTTCTCGGCACTCCATTGGTACGGAGTGCGGCAGGGATCACGTGTAATTGTCTCAAAAATATCCGGATTTGAATTACAGGCCAGGTTATCCAACGTGTCTTCCCATGATATTTTACCATCAGTCATACCCAATTCCTCACCCTGATAGGTAACACTGGCCCCAGGCAGGAACATTACCAACATATTCATGGCATCTGTGTTACGTATACCATAACGACTGGCTGCACGACGACGATCATGATTACCGATTACCCAATTGGCAGTACCTCCCGCTGGCATATTGGTTAACCAATCATCGACAGCTTTCTGCACATCCTTGGCCTTGAATCCGGTATCCACTTCAGTGATTAAATTGAAATTAAATGGTAGCTCTGCTCCCTTGGTGGTGGAGTTGCCATACATTTGCATAGTATACTCCATGGGAGCATAGGTCTCAATTAGCAATACCCTGGTGTCACCACCATGGATCCTTTGATAATCATCCATTACCTGGCGCCATTGGTAGATCATATCAATACATTCCGGTTGTAAATCCACTTTTTCCGTTTTCAAATACTTCCGATCGTCTTTATCATCTGTGACGCCACTCACCTCTTCATCGGGATAGATGCCATTCGCATCGGGTTCAGCTTCAAAAAGTGCAGTGGCAGCATCAATACGAAAACCATCAACACCCATGTCCAGCCAATATCTCAGCACCCGTTTCATTTGCTCCACCACATCGGGGTTACGATAATTCAAATCCGCCTGTTGTACAGCAAATTGATGGAGGTAGTACTGCTGCCTTTGATCATTCCATTGCCAAGCACTGCCACGAAAAGTACATAACCAATTGCTTGGAGGCTGTCTCTCACCCTTCTCATCCACCTTGCCATTGGACCACACATAATAATCCTCATAGCCCCGTTCACGATTCACCGATTTCTTGAACCATTCATTTTCGGTGCTCGAATGATTGGGAACAAAATCCAAAATGATTTTCATACCTAATTGCTTGGCTTTCGTTAGTAGATCCCTGAAATCATCCAGGGTACCATATTCGGGTTGTATGTCAAAGAAGTTGGAAATGTCGTAACCAAAATCGACCAAGGGCGAGGTAAAGATAGGTGATAGCCAGGCTGCGGTGACTCCGATATCCTTGAGATATTCCAATTTAGAGGTAATACCTTTCAAATCACCAATACCATCACCATCGGAATCCTTAAAAGATCGCGGATAAATTTGATAAAATTGTGCGGTTTGCCACCAGTCCTGAACAACTTCTGCGGTGTTAACTTCCTGACATTGTTCACTGGGTTGATGGAACAAAGTCAAAAGGGTTATGACGCCAAAGAACACACTTAGCCTTGGTCTCTTTTCCATTTTTTACTGAAATGCAATGAAGCTGTTGATGGAACTTATATGTGGTTTTTGAGGTGAATAAACCAAAAAATTCTCGAGTGTTTCTGGTAAATATTGCAGTGTGCCCGTAGAAAAAAACATAAAGACTTGATAAGTTAATCACATGTATCGATATTTAAGTGGTAATTATTAAGTACCATCAACACAAGATGTTGGCTAACACAACAAAAAATATTTTTTTTTTAAATCCCTTAAAAAATATTTTTAAAAACCCAAAATAAAAAAAATTCACGCCTTTGGTAGCTACATGAAAAAAATATTTTTAAACCAGTGAGCGCAGTGAGCAGTGTAGGCGGACGGTGCCGACCATATGATACCCTACACAACTTCCGCGAAAATCTAACTTTGTGTGGTTCTATATTCCGAGCTTGGGCAATATTTTCCGATAATTGCATCCTTTTGACCGACTGGAGGTCAATAAATATTAGTAATATTCAGTACCGCCTTTCTAATTAATTGTTCAGATTCCCTTCACCGTGGGTTGTGTTGTGATGTTCGGCTTTCAATTGTGACCTATAAATCGATTCGAAAAACAAACACAAAAAATTATAGGATCCATGAGGATCCTGATGGAAAATTTCAAAACGTTCAGCTCTATATTTTCGCCCTCTGGTGTGGTAATGGGCTACTATATATGAATACGTAAGCACCTGTAAATATTTAGGTATAACTCCCACATCCGAGTACATACTATAATATAATTTGTATCAATTTAGAGGTCAACCACTCCTCTTGGATATGCTATCAACTTATGGGGTCTATGTCCCTCAGGAGTAAATATATACACAAGAGAATACAAATTTTGTAATTTTTCACACAGAAGTCAGGGTCAATTTGACCCGCTAAATATTGACCGATCTTTATCATTCTTTATAAATTTCGAGATGTTCGGGCTATAATTGCGGCCCTTGGAGCGACCAGAAATACCGACAAAAATTAAGAATTTGGTCCATTTCATCCCCTAAATATTAAACGATCTTTACCAAAAACAATAGGCGTCTTCATTGCCCAGAACCCATCCTACATGCAGATTGGTCCATAACTGTGGCCTGTATCGTGTTTACACATTATAATAGACAGACGGACGGACACACATGTCTAGATAGACTCAGCTAGTCGAGATATGACGATCGGTATACTTAAATTTGGGTCTACGACCACTTTTAAGTATACCGATCACCTGTTGGGGCTACAAATCCACGTCTTATATAGGCCCTGGTAAAAAAAACATTTTAAAAAGTCCACGCCGATGTTGGCTATTTTAAAAAATATTTTTAAAAAATGCACGCCTAATGTAAGCCCTTGTAAAGTATTTTTAAAAAATCCACACCTTAAAAAATATTTTTATTTCCAGGCTTTGCTTTTATTTTTAATTCTTATTTTAATTGGCCTTTAAAACCAAAGCTTCTCCGGCATCCAAAGAAATCAGTTTACCCGATGTGGGTATACCGGCATATTTGTTTGAATTCGAACTGCTTATAACGACACTCATTGAGTCGGAGAGGGTCTTATCGAAATTATCCAATAAATTCACATTTTTGCTGGCTCCACCAAAATTGGCCACAAACAGCAGGGTGTCCTCTCCCGATAAATATCTGAAATATATAAAAAAAAATATTTTTTAAATTAATTTTTATATATAAAATCAAATTTCAAACATTCCACCTCTTTAGCACAAATACCCCTTCATCAAGGGCCTTATATCTGTAGGAACCCTGTTGCAAGGTCTTGGACGTCTTTCTCAGCTCCACCAATTGTTTGTAGATTTTCAAATGAGATTTATCCGCTTGCGATTCCATTTCGACATTCACTGTTTTGTAATCCTCCGCCAGTGGTAGCCATGTCTTGGGACCATCTGAAAATCCGGCATTTTTCTCGCCATTCCATTGGAAGGGAGTGCGACAAGGATCTCGAGTAAATTTCTCATAAGTATCAGGGCTGGAGTTGCAGGCCGCTGGATCCACAGTATCATCCCATGATATCTCACCATCTGTCATACCCAACTCCTCACCCTGATAGGTAACACTGGCACCGGGCAGCAGCATTACCAACATATTCATGGCATCTATATTCTGTGGTCCATAACGACTGGCTGCCCGACGTCGATCATGATTGCCGATTACCCAATTGGCAGTACGTCCTGCTGGCATTTGACTCAGCCAATCATCGACGGCCTTGTAGATATCTTGGGCGGTAAATCCAGTATCCACTTCAGTGATTAAATTGAAATTAAAAGGCAATTCTGCACCCTCGGTGGTGGAGTTGCCATACATTTCCATAGTATACCAAGCAGGGGCATAGGTTTCGATGAGGAGAACCCTTGTATCGCCTCCGTGAATCCTTTTATAATCATCCATTACCTTACGCCATTGATAGATCATATCAATGGTTTCCGGTTGATTTTCCAAAAGTTCGTTTTTCAAGTAGGTCCTATCATCTTTGTCATCCGTCAGACCACTCACCTCCTCATCAGGATAAATGCCATTTTCATTGGGTTCCACTTCAAACAAGGCCGGCACAGCATCAATACGGAAACCAGCCACACCCTGATCCAACCAATATCTCAACACCCTTTTCATTTGTTCCACCACATCGGGATTGCGATAATTCAAATCTGGTTGCTGTACTGTGTATTGGTGAAGGTAATATTGTTGCCTTTCGTCATTCCATTCCCAGGCACTGCCACGGAAAAATTGCAACCAATTGCTGGGAGGTTGTCTCTGGCCATCCGCACCCATTTTAGCATCGGCCCACACATAGAAATCCTCATAGCCTCGCTCACGTTTCACCGATTTTTTGAACCACTCATTTTCATTACTCGAATGATTCGGTACAAAATCCAAAATTATCTTCAAATTCAATTCGTTGGCTTTGGCAATTAGCTCACGAAAATCGTCGAGGGTACCATATTCTGGTTGGATTTCAAAAAAGTTTGAAATGTCATAACCAAAATCCACCATAGGTGAGGCAAAAATGGGCGAGAGCCAGGCTGCGGTGACTCCAATATCCTTGAGATATTCCAATTTGGAAGTAATACCCTTTAAATCACCAATACCATCACCATCGGAATCTTTAAAGGATCGTGGATAGATTTGATAAAATTGAGCCGTTTCCCACCAATCTTTTGACACTTCAGCTACTTCAGTGGGATCCTGACATTGCTGTGATGGATATACCAAGGTCAGTAGAGCGACAATGAGATAACGTATTATAATGTGCCGGAACATTTTTGCTATACTAACAGGGATTTTTATTTTGAAGGGGGTTTATATAAATTTTTTTGTCAGCTTATGAAGTGAGCTTTTCCTGGCTGAATTTTTTTCGATTTGATTTCTGATAAAAATACAAACACTTTTCAGATAATTGTCATTCAAAACGAAAAATCCTCTTATAAACAATTAAAGTTAATGTGCAAACAATAGCACAACCTTTACAAATATATTTATGTAAATAAAAATATGTAGAAATATTAGGATGGTCGGAACAAAGGCCTTGGATTTTTTAAAAATATTTTTTTAAGGTCTTACCAAATGCGTGGATTTTTTAAAAATATTTTTTTAAGGTCTTACCAAAGGCGTGGATTTTTTAAAAATATTTTTTTAAGGTCTTACCTAAGGCCTTAGATTTAAAAAAAAAAATCAAGGTCTTTCCAAAGGCCTTGGATTTTTTTTAAAAAATATTTTTTTAAGGTCTTACCTAAGGCCTTAGATTTAAAAAAAAAATCAAGGTCTTTCCAAAGGCTTGGATTTTTTTTTAAAAATATTTTTTCAATGTGGGTCCTTAGACCCAGGTTTGGTCTAATGGCTTTCCATGTAACTTTTCAGGGTTTACTTGCATTGAGTAGGGCAATGAGTGTACCTGTCATGTCCACATGCCATGTAATAGAGGCACTTCATAATTACCACTTAAATAGAGATTAACATGATCAATTATACCTTATCAATCTGCAATGTTTTTCCTATTGTACACTTCAGGAATTCCCATAAACACTCCAGAATATCTCTCTCTATTCCCCTCAATTGCCATATATAAGTCCCGTCAACACCTTCATTGCATTTCAGTAAACATGGAGAAGAGACCAAGGCTAAGTGCGTTATTCGGCCTCATAACCCTCCTGACTTTGTTCCATCAACCCAGTGAACAATGTCAGGAAGTTACCACCGCAGAAGTTGTTCAGGACTGGTGGCAATCGGCACAATTTTATCAAATTTATCCACGATCCTTTAAGGATTCTGATGGTGATGGTATTGGTGATTTAAAAGGTATTACCTCTAAATTGGAATATCTCAAGGATATTGGGGTGACCGCAGCCTGGCTGTCACCCATATTTACCTCACCCATGGTGGATTTTGGTTATGACATCTCCAACTTCTTTGACATTCAACCCGAATATGGTACCCTGGATGATTTCAGGAATCTTCTAACAAAAGCCAAAGAATTGGGACTGAAAATCATTTTGGATTTTGTTCCCAATCATTCGAGTACGGAAAATGAATGGTTCAAGAAATCGGTGAATCGTGAACGGGGCTATGAAGATTATTATGTGTGGTCTAATGGCAAGGTGGATGAGAAGGGTCAGAGGCAGCCTCCTAGCAATTGGTTATCCGGTTTTCGTGGCAGTGCCTGGCAATGGAATGATCAGAGACAACAATACTATCTCCATCAATTTGCGGTGCAACAGGCCGATTTGAATTATCGCAATCCCGATGTGGTGGAACAAATGAAACGGGTGCTGAGGTATTGGTTGGACATGGGGGTGGATGGTTTTCGTATTGATGCTGCCACTTTGCTGTTTGAAGCAAAACCAGATGAAAATGGCATTTACCCCGATGAGGAGGTAAGTGGCCTAACAGATGACAAGGAAGATCGTAACTATTTGAAAATGGAAAAAGTGGATATACAACCGGAATCCATTGATATGATATATCAATGGCGCAAGGTAATGGATGATTATCAACGCATTCATGGTGGTGACACCAGGGTATTGCTCATTGAGACCTATGCCCCCATATGGTATACCATGCAAATGTATGGCAACTCCACCACCAAAGGAGCCGAGCTGCCATTTAATTTCAATTTAATCACAGAAGTGGATACGGGATTCAAGGCCAAGGATGTACAAAAGGCTGTAGATGATTGGTTAACTAAAATGCCAGCTGGAGGTACTGCCAATTGGGTAATCGGCAATCATGATCGTCGTCGTGCTGCCAGTCGTTATGGTATACGCAACACAGATGCCATGAATATGTTGGTGATGCTGCTGCCTGGTGCCAGTGTTACCTATCAGGGTGAGGAATTGGGTATGACTGATGGTAAAATATCATGGGAAGATACCGTAGATCCAGCGGCCTGTAATTCAAATAAGGATATTTTCGAGAAATACACACGTGATCCCACTCGCACTCCCTTCCAATGGAGTGCTGAGAAAAATGCCGGATTTTCAGATGGTCCCAAGACATGGCTACCCCTGGCGGAGGATTACAAAACAGTGAATGTGGAAATGGAATCGCAAGCGGATAAATCACATTTGAAAATCTACAAGGAATTGGTACAACTGAGAAAGTCGTCTAAGACCTTGCAACAGGGTTCCTATAAATATAAGGCTCTCAGTGATGGCGTGTTTGTACTGAAGAGGTGGGCAAGGGTATGCTATTTTTTATTTACTTAATTTAATTATTTTCATGAAATTTCAGATATTTAGCGGGCGAAGAAACTCTGTTGTATGTGGCTAATTATGGTGAAGCTTCTTCGAGTGCTAATGTATTGGATAATTTCGATGTTACCTTGCCATCATTAATGAATGTGAAAATAAGCAGTCTGGACTCAAAGAAATATGCTGGAATTCCGGTGAACCTTAAGGAAGTTACATTGGAAGCAGGAGAGGCTTTGGTATTGGGAACAAAATAAAATACAATTTTTTCGATTTTAAAAAAGTTATATTTAGGGATTAATAAACAGCGTGACTTTTTTAAATATTTAAAAATCGTAGATTCTTTTTAGGGTCATAGGCGTCGATTTTTATACCCTACACAACTATGTTGTCAGGGTATTATAGCTTTGTGCAGCCCCAAATGTTTGTAACGCCGCGAAATATTGGTCCTAGACCCACCTTTAAGTATACCGATAGTCATATCTCGACTAGCTGAGTCGATCTAGACATGCGTGTGCGTCCGTCTGTCCATTATAATTTGTAAACACGATACAGGCCACAGTTGTGGACCAATCTTCATGAACTTATGCATGTAGGATGGTTTCTGGCCAATCAAGACCCCTATTATTTTTGGTAAAAATCGGTTAATATTTAAAGGAGGAAATGTACAAAAAAACTTTATTTTTGTCTGATTTTTGGTCGCTCCAGTGGCCGCAATTATGGCCCGAACATCGTGAAATTTTACATTGAGAAGGGGATCGCGCCAAAGAATAAACATGTCTGTTTTAATAAAGATCGGTCAATATTTAGCGGGTCAAGTAGACCCTTACTTTTGTGTGAAAATGACAAAATTTGTATTCTATGGCGTATATATTTACCCCTGAAGGACATCGACCCTAGAAGTTGATAGTAAATACAAATGGAGTGGTTGAACTTTAAGTTGATACCAATTATATTGTCGTATCTACTCGGATGTGGGTGCTACACGTAAATATTTACAGGTGCTTACGTATCCACATATTATTTTGTAACCCCTTACTACACTAGAGGGCGGAAATATAGCGCGGATCGCCTTGCAATTTCCCATGAGGTTCCAGTTATGGTCAAGGACAACGCTTATAATTTTCGGTGATGATCAGATAATAATTTTGGGATGAAGTGGGTCGAATACTTAATTGTTTGTGTTTTTTTTTTCGAGTCGATCTATAGACAACAATTGAAAGCCGAACACCACAACACAACCACGATGAAGGGAATTTGGACAGGTAAGTAGAAGGACTGCACTGAATATTAGCAATATTCGTAAAATGTGGCAGAGTAAGGATGAGGTGCTGTTTGTCACGAAATAAAGTCCAGCCTCGGAATAAACATCCGAAGAAAGCTAGATTTCCATGGTAGTTGTGTAGGGTATCCTATGGTCGGCCCCGTCCGGCTATACTTCTCCATTCACTGGTTTGAAAATATTTTGTCAGGCATCCAACATAGGCGTGGATATTTATACCCTTCACCACACTGTGGTACAGGGTATTATGTCTTTGTGCATATGTTTGTAACAGGCAATAGGAAACGAGATAGATACATGCTTCCTTTTGAGAATATATATAGACTCACTTTCTGAGTCGATTTACGCATGTCCGTCCGTCCGTCTGTCCGTAAATGGATTTTTTTAAACAAAGTACAGGCCGCATTTTTGATCCGATTTGGATGAAATTTGGCACATGTCACTTATTTGGCCCAAGAAATCGTTCCAGATTTAAATAAAGGTCTCATATATATTTCGTCCGCGAAAATCGGTTCAATGAAATTAAATTTAGCATATGTTCCATAAAGGCATAAAGATCTTATATTTAAGTTCGTTCAATTTCATGTCAATGTTCTTTCGAAATGGCGGAGTCTGTTAGGAGACATATGTAGAATACACCCAAAGTGGTGAAGGGTATTAAATAGTCGGCCCAATTCGACTTTACTATTTTCCTTACTGGTTGTTTGTGTGTGTGTTTTTTGTTTGTGAGTCGATCTATAAGCCACAATTATAAGCCGAACATCACAACACATCCCACGGTGAAGGGAATATGGACAAATAATTAGAAGGACTGTACTGAATATTAATTATATTCGGAAAATATGTCAGTGTAAGGAAGTAGTGCTGCTGTTGACCTCTTATCGGGCAACTATCACGAAATATTGCCCAGGTTCGGAATAAAAATCCGCAGAATGTTAGAGTTCCGTGGTAGTTGTGTAGGGTATCGTATGGACGGCCTCGTCCGACTATACTGCTCTGCTCACTGGTTTAAAATATTTTTTCAATCATCAAACATTGTATTGAATTTTTTGAAAATATTTTTCAAGAATCATTTTTTCAAAAATCATTATTTTTTATCCCATTAATATTTACCTTTTAATTTAGTCTTCCAAATAATTAAATGTTCTGTTTTTATATTTTTGAATACATTCAATTTGTTTTTATTATTTTTTCAATATTAAATTTGTTGATTTTTGTATTATATATATCTTAGAGATGTTTTTTTTGTTTATTATATTTTATATATATATTTATTTGTGTTTTTTGTTTTCTTATTTTATATTTGTTGACATTTTCTGTCTCACACATTTCACAATACTTATGTATAAATACGAGCACTTATACTTAACATATAGTATATAGTAAATAAATACTTTTATTTATCTTTTTATATATACGAATATACAGACATTTATATAACTATTATCGATTTTATTATTTTTTTTTTAAATATTTTTTGTTAACATAATTAATAACAATATCAATTTATTTAGTTTTTTTTTTAAATATGCTAGATATAAATAAATTACGCTAGATATTCGTTTATGTGTATGTATTCTGTACGTTCGATTTAGCAGTGATTTGGGGTTTTTCTTAAATTTTTTTTTATTAATTATTTTATATATTTTCATTTTTAAATATAATTTTTTATTTTTTTTTTAATTTTAAGTATACATATTGTGTACATATTTTTTATTTAATAAATATTTTTTTTTTATTTTTATTTTTAATTTTCATTAAATATATTTTATCTATATAAATTGGTTAGACTCTTGTGAGCTTATTTACAAATTTGTTTTTTATTTTATTTTATTATTTCTCATTATTTATTAGTTTTTGCATTGAAAATTCGCTTTGCTATCATTTTTATATATTTTTAATATAAAATTATATTTATTAATATTTTTTAAATAAAAAACCTAAACAACACTATATTTGTTTATATATAAATATATATATATTTAAAACTATGGAGAAATTTATATTTTTATTTTTTATATATACATTTATATATAATCTTTAAAGATGGAAGATCTTGGAAAATAAAGAAATAGATACACAGTGATATATAAAAAAATTTAATTCATACATATGAACAAAGTTAATCAAAAAAAAAAAAAAAAAAAAAATAAATAAATAAAATAAAATAAATAAATATATAAATAAAAACATAAAAAAATAATAATAATAACAATAATAATAAATAGGAAAATTATATACAGAGTATCCCAAAATTTAATTTAGAAATTTTAATATAGAACATTTAACCCTCTTCTTCTATTGGAGTTTTTATAAAACTTGCCAAAAATAACTCCATAAATCTTTGATAGTCTCCATATATAATATATATCCATTATTGTATATAACATAAGCAAACATATTATACATATATTTTTACAAAAAAAAAAACAATTAATAAATTAAATTTCCTATAGTAATAAAAATAAAAATATGTTATTATTTATATAAAAAAAAATCCTAAGAGCATTATTTTTTTTTTTTTTTTGAGAGAGTGGCACAATATTTAACACAACATTATTATTACAATAATTTTTATTATTATTTTATATAATATACACATTTAATTTATTTTAATTTATATATACAAATAATATATTTAGTATTAATTTTGATTATTGGAAGTGTTAATTTGTTTTTCTTCTTCTTCGATTTGTTGAGCTTATATTGGCTAATTTTTTGTTATAATAGCTTCGTTAAATATTTAACAATATTATTCATTATGTTACCGGGCTCAATAAGTAACATAACAAATTAAATTGTCAAGTTTTGATGAATAACAAAAATAAAAAAAAAATAATAATAAAAAAAGAAAAAAAATAATAATATAAATTATATAATAAATAATATAAATTATGAAAAAATAATATAAATTATAAAATAAATAAAAAATATAATTTAACTCCTACATACATTTATTATATATAATAATTAATTAAAATAATAATAATAAACAATAAGGAAAGTAGTAAAATCGGACTGGGCCGACTACATGATACCCTTCACCACTTTGGATGTATTGTACACATGTATCCTTACAATTGCATGTCAATGTTCCCTCGATGGAGCACACTTATGTCTTTCTGCAACCTATGATACATTTTTATTTCATTCGGGCAGATTTAGAGTCGTCTGCGTACAATGGGAAAAATTTATGGAAAACGATTTAAGGAGACCACCCCCCCTTCTCGGGGTCTAAAATTTTTTTGATTTAATACGAATCTACACTAATTCAAGAATGTCCCTCTTGAAGATATAGCCGATTTATTGTGTCAGCATCAGCAAGTGACGGCTAAAGGGCTTTTCAAACATTAAACGCGTTTTTCTCTTTTGTGAATGGCGGGCACGATAACTCAAAAACTAATAACCCAATCGATTCCAAATTTGTACACGTTTCTCTGTGAGTGTATAGCGATCGTATGAACTTGGTTTTTGGTCGAAATTCGGCGATTTTTTAAAAATATTTTTTCAAAGGTCCGCCATTTTGTTAATTTTAGAGCGAAGTCAATAATCCTAGTTCATACGAGAGCCAGACATGTACTCTTTACAACACCGTTGGAATTTTCAGATTCCGATGTTCCAGTGAGGAGTTATCACGCCCGCCATCAAAAATAAGGACAAAACAACAACAAAAAATTTTTGTAAATTATTTTTCTCCCTTTTTCAATTTTCAAATATATATGTGCAAATCTTGAAAAATTAAAATCGTGAAGGGGGGGGGGGGGTTCCCTTAAATCGGACGAAAAAATATATGGGAGCTATATCTAAATCTGAACGGATTTTCACGAAATTTAACACACATCGTTCTAAACTTAATTTAGTACTCTGTGCCAAATTTCGTGCAAATCGAAGGATATATAGGGACTTTGATGCACCATTTACCTTAAATCGGACGAAAATATATATGGGAGTTATATCTAAATTTGAACCGATTTTCACGAAATTTAACACACATCGTTCTAGGCTTATTTTAGTACACTTTGCCAAATTGCGAGCAAATCGAAGGATATATAGCGACTTTGGAGCACTATTTACCTTTAAACGGATGAAAATATACATGGGAGCTATATCTAAATCTGAATCGATTTTTACCGATTTCAATAGGGTTCGTCCTTGGGCCGAATAAAGAAGCTGTGCCAAATTTCATCCAATTCGAATCAAAAATGCCACCTGTACTTTGTTTACAATTTAACATGGACAGACGGACGGACATGTAGAAATCGACTTACAAAGAGATTCTATGCACATTCTTAAAAGGAGCCATGTGTCTATCTCGTTTCCTTTTACCTGTTACAAACATATGCACAGAGACATAATACCCTGTACCACAGTGTGGTGAAGGATATAAAAATCCACGCCTTTGGTACTTACTTGAAAAAAATATTTTAAACCAATGAGCGGAGCAGTATAGTCAAACGAGGCCGACCATGCGATACCCTACACAACTAACACGGAACTCTAACCTTTTGCTGATGTTTATTCCGAGCCTGGGCAATATTTTGTGATATTTGCACCCTCTTTCCCAATTAGAGGTAAACAGCACCTCTTCCGTACACTGATATATTTTCAGAATATTACTAATATTCAGTACAGTCCTTGAAATTACTTCTCCAGACTCCCTTCACCGTTGTTTGTATGGTGATGTTCGTTATAACTGTATTAACTGCGTCACATCTGATGGCAATACTGTCATTGAGATTCGTAATTTCTTGGGAGAAAAATACATCCGTCGCAACATTTGCTAATTCCACTGCTCTAAAAGACGAACTTATTGTCGAAGGTAACGACATTGAGGCTATATCGGGGTCAGCAGCTCTAATTCAACAATCAACCACTGTCCAGATCGACTAGAAAAAAAAAACAAAAAATAAAGTTTTCGGTCCACTTCATCCAAAAAATTATTATGTGATCATCACCGAAAATTGTAGGCGCTGTCCTTGACCACAACTGGAACCTCATGGAAAATTTCAAATCGGTCAGCGCTATATTTCCGCCTGTGGTAATGGGCTACTAAATATGAGTACGTAAGCACCTGTAAATATTTAAGTGTAACTCCCATATCCAAGTATCTACGACAATATAATTGGTGTCAATTTATAGGTTAACCACTACTCTTGGATATACTATCAACTTCTTGGGTCTATGTCCTTCAGGAGTAATTGTTTACGCCATAGAATACAAATTTTGCCATTTTTCACACAAAAGTCAGGGTCCATTTGACCCGCAAAGTATGGACCGATCTTTATCAAAATAGGCATACTTATTCTTTGGCCCGATCCCCTCCTCCATGTAAAAAATCGGACCAGTTTTGGGCCATAATTGCGGCCTCTGGAGCGACCAGAAAATCAGATAAAAATGAAGTATTTGATCCATTTCATACCCTTAACATTAACCGATTATTACCAAAAACAATAGGGGTCTTCATTGGCCAGAACCTATACTACATGCAAAATTTCGTGAAGATTGGTCCATAACTGTGGTCTGTATCGTGTTTACAAATTATAATGGATGGATGGACGGACGGACGGACACACATGTCTAGATCGACTCAGCTAGACGAGATATGACGATCGATATACTTAAAGGATATTTTACGGCATTACAAACTCTTGGGGCTGCACAAAGCTAAAATGCCTTGACCACATAGTTGTGTAGGGTATAATTAACAAAATTTAAAAATTAAAAAATATGTTATAAAAATTAAAAAAAAAAATAATAATATTTTTTTTAATATGTGGAAGCATTATTCCATAGTTCAACAATTTTGTAAACTAAAAATATTTAAATTTATTTATGTTTTTTTTTTTTGTTATACAGTCTAACTAAATTTTTTGGGTGGAAAACATATAGATTCATATAAACAACACTAGAAATATTTATAAGAATTATTATATATTATACAAATTTTTAGTCGAATATTTATGACTTAGCATAACATAATTTTTTATAAATCCATTTTTTAAAGCAGTCACATTGGTTTTTTTGATTTCTATGTACAATTGTTATTGTTTTTTTATTTCTTTAAAGGAGCCGGAGAGCCGGAGGCATTTAATTGGGTAAAAAAAATAAACAAAATTTTTATACGGAAAATAACAACAAAATAAACAAAATTTTTTTAAAGAAAATAACAAAAAAAAAAAAAAAATATTAAAAAAAAAAGCATTTGGGAAATAAATTCGTTTTTAAAAACCAATTTATTAAAAAAACACACATTTTATAACATATTATTTTTTATACAAAAAGAATATTTAAATATGTATTTAAGTAATAATAATTTTTAAATAAATAAAATTATTAAATAATTTTTTATTTTTTATTTATTTTTTCTTATAAAAATAAAATATTTCTTTGAATATTTTTATTTTTTTGTATTAAAAAAAAATTATTTAAAATAATTTTTAATAGAAAACTGTGTTTATAGAATATTATTTTTTTGGAAACATAAAAATAAATTAATTATTAAAATTATTAAATATTTTTTATGAAAAATCTAAAATTTTTAAAGAAAATTATTATTTTTGGAAAAAAAACCAAAAAATATTCTCCTTTCCGGTTCTCCCATATTTTTGGAGGATTTTTTTTTGTTCACCAATTTCTTTTGGCCTACAGATTAGGTTTTATTTATAGCGCTCTACGTATCTCTGTATTAGGTTGAACGTATTTGTTTGCTTTCATGTCTGTATATGTATGTATGTGTGTCCGATTTTATTCCCCTGTGTGTCTGTATTTTTTTCCTCTCTTTTGTTTTGTTTGTTTATTATCCTAGCCTAAGTCCTTGTGGTATTCTCTTTACTAAATTCCTATGTTTTTTGTTGTTAGTTTCACTTTTATTTTTGTTGCTGTTGTTATTTTTCTTCATTCCACCTCTCCTATACAGGTATGGCACAGCGTTTTTTACCCGTACTACTTTCACGACTTAGTGGAGGATTAAGTGGACTTACATTATTGTTACTGGATTGTGAACCTTTGGTCG
This sequence comes from Musca vetustissima, assembly GCF_032173495.1. Lineage (NCBI taxonomy): Eukaryota > Metazoa > Arthropoda > Insecta > Diptera > Muscidae > Musca > Musca vetustissima. The sequence continues at coordinate 49,505 of NW_026887116.1, read as the reverse complement.
AGCCATTACGTGAGCATGACGATAGGCTGCCACCACTGCCTCCGCCAGTGGCACAAGCTGTCTTACTCACACTATTGGTAACTGCGGTCATGGATGCAGGATTTGCTGTTGTCGTCCTTACACTACTGCTGTCTCCTGCCGTCGTTGTTGCTGTTGCTGCATTTCCATTCTCCGCCATCGCCGCCGTTGGTTTACGTAAATTATCTGAAGACTTTGAGTTGCAAACAGGTTGCGTGGGCTCAGCAACATGTTGCTCTAGATTTCTCGCCGTGTTGCTGAGAATTGCCGCTGCTGCGGCTAATGTTGCTCCCGGTGTTGGGGGTGAGTCGCTGCTGCTGCTGTAATAATTGCCGGATAATGGCTATAAACTTGTTGTCAGCACGGTCTTGGCATTATGCGTTGTTGTTGTAGATTCGTTGCATTTGGTCGATGTTGTCGTCACTGGGAGTGTGGGTGGAGGTGGTTGTGGGGCCACATGATTATATGCCGGTGGCTGTGCACCCGTACTCACCACCACTCCATTTAAACTATTCGCTATGGCATTTGCCGTGCAGTTATTCAACGAATGTTGCTGCTGATTGATTTTATTATTGTTGGCCACCACCTGGGCCTCATTAACCCCAGTGGCCATTGAATTATTTTCTTGATGCGCCCCCATTTCTTGCTGCTGCTTATCGTTGTGATTATTATTTGGCACATATTGATCGGCGTAGGGTATTTGCTGATAGCTACCACTATCCAAATTGGTGAATATACTCGATGATATTGTAATGGTCTGTGTGGCCATTTCACACAGTTTCTTCTTTTGACTAACACTACTGTGTTCCGTATTGGTGGGTGTGATATGTTTTTGAATTTTCTCCTCTTGGGCACAAGTTGCGGCCGTGACCACCGCAGCTGCCATCATTGAAGAGGGCCCAGTATTGGCCGTGCGATGCATATGGGAGCGCGGGGGCATCATACTTTGACGTACATTACGCTCAGGGCGTATGAGGATTATATAAAGCTGGAAAGAGAGGGGGGAGGAGAGAAAGGGGACCATTAGAAATTAGAAGATAAACAAGAAAAACCAGTAAGAAAAGAAGTAAAGTCGGCCTGGGCCGACTATATGATACCCTTCACCACTTTGGGTATGTTGTACATATGTATCCTTACAATTGTATGACAACGATCCCTCGAAGGAACATACACCCTCCTGCAACCTATGCTAAATTTAATTTCAATCGGGCAGATTTAGAATCGTTTGGGTACACTGGGACGAATTTACGTTGTGCAAAATTTCGAGTCAATCAGACAAACGTTAGGAGTTTGGTGCACAATTTACTTAAAATCGGACGAAAATACATATGTGGAACCTATATCTAAATCCGAACCAATATTCTCGAAACTTTACACACCTTATTCTAGACTCTATATGGGGGCTATATCTAAATCTGAACCGATTTTTACGAAACTTAACACACACTGTTCTAGACTTAATTCAGTACGCTGTGCCAAATTTCGTGCAAATCGAAAGATTTTTAGGGACTTTGGTGCATCATTTAAATAAAATCGGACGAAACTCTATATGGGAGCTATATTTAAATCTGAACCGATTTTCAGGAAACTTAGCACACATCATTCTAGAACTTATTCATTATGCTGTGCCAAATTTTGTGCAAATCGAAACATATATAGGTACTTTGGTGCACCATTTACCTTAAATCGGACGAACATATATATGAGAGCTATATCTAAATCTGATCCAATTTTCAAGAAACTTAGCACACATCACTCTAGGCTTAATTCAGTACGTTATGCCAAATTTCGTGCAAATCGAAAGATACATAGGGACTTTGGTGCACCATTTACCTTAAATCGGACGAATCTATATATGGGAGCTATATCTAAATCTGAACCGATTTTCACGAAACTTAGCACAAATAATTCCAGGCTTATGTCAGTACACTGTGCCAAATTTCGTGCAAATCGGAAGATATAAAGGGAGTTTGGCGCACATTTTACCTTAAATCGGACCAAAATATATATGGGAGCTATATCAAAATCTGAGCCGATTTTCATGAAACTTAGCACACATTATTCTAGACCTAATGCAGTATGCTGTGCAAAATTAAATCGGATGAAAATATAAATGGGAGCTATATCTAAATCTGAACCGATTTTCACGAAACTTAGCATACATCATTCTAGGCTTAATTCAGTGCGCTGTGCCAAATTTCGTGCAAATCGAAAGATATATGGGGACTTTGGTGCACTATTTGCCTTAAATCGGACCATAATATATATGGGAGCTATATCTAAATCTGAACCGATTTTCACGAAACTTTATACACATCATTCTACTCTTAATTCAGTACGCTATGCAAAATTTCGTGCAAATCGAAAGATATATGGGGATTTTAAATCTGAAGAAAATATACATAGGAGCTATATCTATATCTGGACCGATTTTTCTCAATCTGAAAAATTAAGAAAATTATTTTTTAAAAAATCCACGTCCCTTCTTAGTACCTAATATATTTTTTTTAAATTACTCACCTACTGTTAGTCCCTGAAATTAATATATATGTCTATAAAGCCCTCCTATGTTTAACATTGTAACCCGTCCCTCTGAAGACCTTCAATTTCTACAATATATTTTCTTGTATACTAAATTATTACCCCCAAATTGTTATTTTATTAAACTATTATACAATATCCCTTAGGACATTAATCTAATATTACTCGCATTTATTCCCCAGCCCCACCTTTCCTTGCCCATATCTATAAATCCTCCTTTCGGCACCATCTGCTCTATGAGCACGCACACAAATTTATTGTCTCCCAAATACAACCTAATTATCCTCATAAATTCCTGATTTCTTATTATCATCCCATCCCATGTCACCGTCTTACACCCCGTGGGAGTAAAGGCCTGCCATATGAGCAAACTTACCTTTGGTGAAAATAAACATGCTATTGTTACACTGGCCGATAAACTAATCGTTACCGACATCGATGTTATCCTCAGTGGTACATGATTGGCTGTACCAAAGTAGAGCGGGACAAAGGCCAGCCAAATGACACAGGTGGTGTACATGGTGAAACCTGTAGGGAATAGAGGGAAGAGAAGAAAAATAAATAAATAAAAATGTAATGAATTGTAACAAATTTATTGAACAAATAAAAGGAAAAGACGTTGATAAGGATCGTTAGCAGGCGAAAGGTGAAGCAGCTGTGGAGCATAAGCTGTAAAAGAATTTGTGTTGAAGAGAGTTTTGTCATTATAGATAATTTTTACATTAATTTTAACAAATCCACGCCTAATAGTAGGCCATGAAATTTGGCTTTTAAAAATCCACGCCTAATAGTAGGCCATGAAATTTGGCTTTTAAAAATCCACGCCTAATAGTAGGCCATGAAATTTGGCTTTTAAAAATCCACGCCTAATAGTAGGCCATGAAATTTGGCTTTTAAAAATCCACGCCTAATAGTAGGCCATGAAATTTGGCTTTTAAAATTCCACGCCTAATAGTAGGCCATGAAATTTGGCTTTTAAAATTCCACGCCTAATAGTAGGCTTTGAAAATTAATTTTTAAGAATCTACGCCTAAAAGTAGGCCTTCATAATTATTTTTTTTTTTTAAAACTGCGCCTACTTTGACTACTTGACTTTGAAATTTAATTTTAAAAACTTCACGCCTTAGAAATTCTCCGCTTGTTGATAGGCCTTGAAATTTAATTTTTAATAATCCACAGGTTAATGATAGCCCTTCTGTTTTTAATCCACGTTCTTATAGATCCTTGTAAGTTTGTCGATTGTCTCCTCAAATCCTCATCCCTTTTCGAGCACCCTCAACCCCGAACCACTTGATAACTTAATTTCCCTTCATTATCATCACTGACAAATGCCAGCTCTTAACACAATTTCATTTCACCTCCTGCTTAACTCCACCTTCCCTTTATAACCATTGAACTCCATTCACTTACCGATATGTTTCGATTCATTAAAAGCTTCCGGTATTTTGCGTGTCAGCACCGCATAGACCGTACACACCACAATCAATACAATCGGATAGAAGAAGGCGATGACATACGAAGCATCGATATACGAATCGCATACCAATAGGTTATCCTCGCGTGTCGGATGATGATGCATGGCATGTGAGGGTGCTATTAGCATCCAGACGCCATTTATCAATATCTGTTGTCATGGCAGAATGCAGCACGTGGAAGAGGATGATGAGGGGTGGGTGGCACAATGAAGTTGTTTTTTGGAAAAAAGAATGAAAGAAAAAAGATTTTGAAATTACAAATTAATTATTTATGCACAATATAGATGACAGATACATTATTTGTGTTAAGTGGAAAAAGGGATTTTTCTCCCCTTCCCCTCTCTTTCTTTTTTTTTTTTTTTTGCGAAATTATCTTACCTGCACGGATATAAAAAATGAACATATCACCAATTGCGATTTGGGACTTATAAACGAGGGACGTTTTGCCGACTGCTTGCCAGCCTTAAAGATCCTGGCAATGCGATTCGTTTTTGTTAGCAGGGCAGCATAGACCACAGTGAAGCAGAAACCCACAGAGAATCTAAATGGTGAAGAGAAGATAAAAAATAGCAGTAAAAAAATTTCGAAATTGTTAAAAATAAGTTTATATAAAATTTAACACCCGTGCAGGCACATGCAGGGAGTTCTAAAATGTGGTAATAAAACAACTTTTTCATTTGAATAAAAAATGGAAATGGAAGAGATTTGGATAATAAAAAAGTAAAGAAGTTACAGGATTTATGGGGTTTGTTGCATTTTATGGCCATAAACCAGTTTTAAAGGAAGAGGAATGGAAATATGAACAAATTTTTTTATTGGAAAGTTTAAACCAGGAAGAGATGTAAAATAAGCTTAATATGGCTAAGATATTTAATTATCCATGAAGAATATTTTTTAAAAAAATCCACGACTAAAGATAGGCCTTAAACTATTTTTTTTAAATCCACGCCTAAGATAGGCCTCAAAATATTTTTTTAAAAAATCCACGCATAAAGATAGGCCTTAAAATATTTTTTTTAAATCCACGCCTAATGATAGGCCTTAAAATATTTTTTTTAAATCCACGCCTAAAGATAGGCCTTAAAATATTTTTTTTGTTAAATCCATGCCTAAAGATAGGCCTTAAAATATTTTTTTAAAAAATCCACGCCTAAAGATAGGCCTTAAAATATTTTTTTAAAAAATCCACGCCTAAAGATAGGCCTTAAAATATTTTTTTTTGTTAAATCCATGCCTAAAGATAGGCCCTAAAATATTTTATTTAAAAAATCCACGCCTAAAATAGGCCTTAAAATATTTTTTTTTTAAATCCACGCCTAAAGATAGGCCTTAAAATATTTTTTTTAAAATATTTTAAGGCCTATCTTTAGGCGTGGATTTAAAAAAAACATAAAATAAAATAAAATAAAATATATATTTATTTATAAAAAATCCACGCCTAAAGATAGGCCTTAAAATATTTTTTTTTTAAATCCACGCCTAAAGATAGGCCTTAAAACCTTTTTTTTAAAAATCCGCGCCTAAAGATAGGCCTTAAAATATTTTTTTAAAAAATCCACGCCTAAAGATAGGCCTTAAAATATTTTTTTAAAAAATCCACGCCTAAAGATAGGCCTTAATATATTTTTTTTAAATCCACGCCTAATGATGGGCCATATTTTTTAAATATCCACAACTTACTTACATACTTAGCTGGCTTGTGACAGAACTTTCGTTCCATAAGCCGAGCTTAGAAAAGATTTCCAGGTGCTTCGGTATTTTGGGCAGTTTCTCCAATTTTCGGCAATGTTGTCTTCCACTTGATATTTCCATCTTATTCGCGGCCTTCCCCTTCAGCGTGAACCATCAGCTGGTTCATTTTATTTTATATATACCTTCTGGGCTGGGACATCTTCATCCATTTTCACAACATGACCTAGCTAACGTATTCGCTGCAGCTCAATACGTCTAACAATGCCGATGTCCGAGAATAGCTGGTACAACTCATGGTTGTACCGGCGATATTCACCGTCAACGCAGATCGACCAGATCTTTCGGAGAATTTTTTTCTCAAACACTCCAAGAGCTGCCACATCTGCTTGCGAAGGTACCCATGCCTCGGATCCATATAACAGCACGGGTAGTATCAGCGTCTTGTAGAGTGTGAGTTTGGTCTGGCGGGAGGTGGCTTTGCTTTTGAGTTGTTGGCTCAGACCATAGTAGCATCGGTTGGCCATCATTATCCTTCTTCGAATTTCAAATCTGATGTAATTCGTTTTATTTATGGCGGTAAACAAAACCCTTTGACTACCTCGAAGCTGTAGTTCTCAAGTTCCACAGTTGGTCCGAGTCTACTGGACGTTTTGCGCGTTGATACCATCAGCTTGGTCTTCTCGCCGTTTACTGCTAGACCGCCTATGGCAGACTCCTTCTCAATTTGCTCAAAGGTGGCTGCTACTGCTCTCTAAGTTCGATCCATTATGTCGATGTCATCGGCGTAGGCGAGTAACATGTGTTGTTGTGTGTACAGAGTGCCATTGCTGTTCACTTTTACCTCTCGTGTCACCTTTTCCAGCAGGATGATAAAAAGGTCACACGACAAACTATCACCTTGTCTGAATCCTCGTTCAGTATTAAAGGGCTCCGAGAGGTCCTTTCCGACTTTAACTGCTGACCTTGTGCCAGTTAAAGTTATCCTACATAGCCGTATTAATTTTGCAGGAATACCAAACGCAGACATGACTTTATACACCTCTGAACGGATAGGGCTGTCGAATGCGGCTTTATAGTCAACGAATAGGTGGAATGTGTCGATGTGTTTTTCGTGGGTTTTTTTCCAGGATTTGGCGTAGAGTGAAAATCTGGTCAATGGTGGATTTGCCAGGTCTGAAGCCGCATTGGTATGGTCCAATAATGTCATTGACCATTGGCTTCAGTCGTTCACACATCACACTGGATAGCACTTTATATGCGATGGGTGGGAGACTTATTCCTCCATAGTTGGCCCATATCGTCTTGCCTCCTTTTGCAGGATGCTGAGGTTCCAATCATTGAGTATGCATTCTTCTAGCCAAATTTTACTAATCAGCAGGTGCAAGCTCTTTACCAGCATCTGACCACCAGTCTTGAATAGTTCGGCTTGTAACCCATCGACACCTCTTACCGTCATCACTTATTGGTTCTGGGGTATCCTCTTGATCGCTACTATTTGATACCAGAAGTTTTTCAAAATGCTCCTTCCAGATCCTCAGCACGCTGTATGTATCTGTCACCAGGTTTCCTTTTTCATATCTAGAAGAGGATTTGCCTGCACTAAAGCCTTCGTTTTGGTCTTTTATCCGTTGGTAGAATTTTCAGACATCATTCTGACTCCTGTACATCTCGATTTGCTCACGTTCACGTTTTTCTTGTTCTTTCTTCTTTTTTCTGAAAATACGTTTCTGCTCTCTCCTTTTCTCCCGATAGTTCTCCATCGCATTACGTGTTGCTACTGTCCGCAGGGTTGCCTTATACGCTGCGTTTTTCATATCCGTAGCATTACGACACACCTGATCGTACCACAGATTTCTTGATGGTGGTTTATGGTACCCAAGTGTTGTTTTTGCTGCAGTTTGTAGGGAGTGGACAATTCTCTGCCATTGTGCTTCTATATTATTATCGGGACAAGGGATGCTTTCGTCAAGCAGTTGCGAAAGTTGAGCGGAGTAGACTTCTGCTATCTGTTGTGTTTGCAGCTTTTCGACGTCAGATTTCCGTGTTATATTAGATCGCACCTTTGCTGCTACATTACGGGACGGGTGCGTACCTTGACTGCCACAGGGTATTGGTCCGAATCGATACTGGCCCCGATCGATCTGACATCTAAAACACTGGATGAATGCCTTCCATCTATCACAACATGATCGATTTGATTTCTCGTTGTTCGATCGGTAGAAATCCAAGTGGCCTTGTGTATATCGAGATACATGAATCTGGGGCTGCTATCTACCATGTTTTTTTCTTGCTGCCGCCAAGTCAATCAACCTCATGCCGTTGTCTGATGTTGCTTCATGGAGGCTGAATTTTCCGACGCTGGGGTCAAAGATATTTTCCCTTCCGATTTTTGCTTTAAAATCTCCTAGCGGAATTTAAATGTCGTGGATTTTTTAAAAAATTAAATTTTAAGGCCTATCATTAGGCATGGATTTTTTTAATTTAATTTTCAGGGCCTACCATTAGGCGTGGATATAAATATATATATTTTTGATGCCTATATGCAGCCGTGGATTTTTAAAAAAATATATTTTGATGGTTTGTCATCACTTTAAGTTTAAAAATTTATTTTCAATTCACCTCCACACCAAAACAATTTCCTCCATGTATATTTAAATCCCCAACCGAAATTACCAAAAACAAACTCCCAAAAATAAGCATAATTCTATTTGAATATTAACAAAAAATATTCAGCGATTTGAGTGTAAAAATCACACCACTACATTAACAGACATCAGAGACCGAATTACAAAACAGATCAAATGCAACGCAACAAACCATCGAATCAGCCAGCCAGCCAACCAAACATTCTGCAGGCAAAGCTATGGCATCAACAGCATTCATGTATACATTATCAATGTAAAGGTTGGCTGGTTGGTTGCTTGGGTACGTGACTGGGAGGGAAAACGAAACAAATCCCACATACACACTCACATACAAACATAACGAAACGAAAAAAAAACAATATTTCCACCAAAAATGTACTTACCTTTGTATGGCACACACCACATTTGTCGGCTTCAGTACCAGGGCAAATGTGACCGCATAACACATCAGAATGCCTGCCAGGAGAATATAGCTTAACTCCCTGCCGGATGCCCGGACAATTGGTGTGTCATTGTGTCTGCGGATGTGGTTAGTTCGTAATGGTAATTTCATTCCATTGTATCGGCAGCATCATCATCATCGGTAGCATCGTTGAATAGTCAGCCAGGCAACAAATGTGTGTAAAAATAGTTGCAGTTGCCATAATGTTGCAGATTTTGAAAAGAGGAAAAATATGGGGAGAAAGAAGAGGAAAATATCATTATAAGTGCTAATGAAAATTTAATATCATTTTAATAGCTAGGATTTAATACGAAATATTTTTTAGAAATTATGTGAAAAATTTTTGCTGGTTAGACAAAAGTGGCAGTTTCGGTGGTATAGAATGTCTAGTGAAGAGGTGGGACAGGGATTTTTTCAATGGGTCATAACGGATAAAGGAGATTTGTAAAAAATAAATTTTCAAGAACTTAAATAAAGCATGGATTTTTTATACCCTACACGACTATGGTGTTAGGGTATTATAGCTTTGTGGAGCCCCAACAGTTTTATAAATATATATATACATATATATATATATATTTAATCCTGAAGGACATAGACCGGAGAAGTTGATAGTATATCCAAGAGGAGTGGTTGGCCTTTTAATTGATACCAATTATATTTTCGTATGTACTCGGATGTGAGAGTTACACGTAAATATTTACAGGTTCGTGGATTTAAAAAAAAAAATATTCTAAGGGCCTACATAAGGCGTGGATTTTAATACCCCACACAACTATGTTGTCAGGGTGTTATAACTTTGTACAGCCCCAATAGTTTGTAACGCCGCGATATATTGGTCCTAGACCCACCTTTATGTATACCGATCGTCATATCTCGACTAGCTGAGTCGATCTAAACATGTGTGTCCTTCCACCTGTCCATTATAATTTGTAAACACGATACAGGCCATAGTTATGGAGCATTTTTCACGAAATTTTTCATGTAGGATGGATTCTGGCCAATGAAGACCCCTTTTGTTTTTGGTAAAGATCGATTATTATTTAGGGGAAGAAATGGACCAAATACTTAATTTTTGTTGGTTTTTCTGGTCACTCCAGAGGTCGCAATTATGGCCCAAACATCTCGAATTTTTACATGGACAAGGGATGAGGCCAAAGAATGAGCATACCAGCTTTGACAAAGATCGATCAATTAGGCGGGTCAAATGGACCTTCAATTTCTGTGTGAAAAATTACAAAATTTGTATTCTTTGGCGTGTATATTTGCCCCTAAGGGACATAGACCCGAGAAGTTGAGGAGTGGTTGACCTTTAAATTGATAACAATTATATTGTCGTATGTACTCGGATGTGGGAGTTACACGTAAATATTTACAGGTGCTTTTGTATTCAGATATTATTTTGTAACCCATTACCACAGTAGAAGACGGAACGATAGCATTGATCACATTAAAATTATTCTTGGGATTCCAGTTATGGTCAAGGACGGCGCCTGTAATTTTCGGCGATGGTCAGATAATAATTTTGGGATGAAGTGGACCGTAAACATAATATTTTTGTATTTTTCGAATCGATCTATAGGCGACAGTTATAAGCCGAACATCACCATACAACCAGCGGTGAAGGCAATCTGGACAAGTAATTAGAAGGGCTGTACTAAATATTAGTAATATTCGCAAAACATTTCAGTGTGTGGGAGAAGTGCTGTTGACCTCTAATCGGGCAAGAGGGTGCAAATGTCACGAAATATTGCCCAGACTCGGAATAAACATCCGCATAAAGTTAGATTTCCGTGGTAGTTGTGTAGGGTATCGTATGGTCGGCCCGTCCGACTATACTGCTCCGCTCACTGGTTTAAAAATATTTTATTTTTTCAGGGGCTAACAAAGGCGTGGATTTTTATACCCTTCACCACACTGTGGTCCAGGGTATTATGTCTTTGTGCATATGTTTGCAACAGGCAAAAGGAATCGAGATAGACACATGGTTCCTTTTGAGAATATGCATAGAATCACTTTCTGAGTCGATTTATGCATGTCCATTCAGGTCGCATTTATGACCCGAATTGTATGAAATTTGGCATAAGTCACTTATTTGGTCCAGGGACGAACCCTATTGAATTTAGAAAAAAATCGGTTCATATTTAGTTATAGCTCCCATATATATTTTCGTCCGATTTTAGGTAAATAGTGCGCCATATATCCTTTGAATTGCACGGAATTTGGCATAGCGTACTGAATTGAGTCCAGAATGATGAGTGGTGAGTTCCGGGAAAATTGGTTCAGATTTAGATATAGCTCCCATATATATTTTCGTCCGGTTTTAGGTAAATAGTGCACCAAAGTCTCTATATATCTTTCAATTTGCACAAGATTTGGCATAGCGTACAGAATTTAGTCTAGAACGATGTGTGTTTAATTTCATGAAAGTCGGTTCAGATTTAGATATAGATCCCATATATATTTATTTCCGATTTTAGGTAAAATATATCCTTCGAATTGCTCGAAATCTGGCATAGTGTACTCTATGTAGTCTAGAACGATGTGTGTTAAATTTCGTGAAAATCGGTTCAGATTTAGATATAGCTCCCATATATATTTTCGTCCGATTTTATGTAAATGGTGTACCAAAGTCCCTATATATCCTTCTATTTGGATGAAATGTGGCATGGCGCACTGAATAAAGTCTAGAATAATGTGTGTTAAATTTCGTGAAAATCGGTTCAGATTTAGATACAACTCCCATATATATTTTCGTCCGATTTAAGGTAAATGGTGCACCAAAGTCCCTAAATAGCTTTCGATTTGCACGAAATTTGGCACGGCGTACTGAATTAAGCCCAAAATGATGTAGCTACGTTTCGTGAAAAATCGATTCAGATTTAGATATAGCTCCCATATATATATTCGTCCGATTTAAGGTAAATAGTGCACCAAAGTTCCTATATATCCTTCGATTTGCACGAAATTTGGCATAGCGTACTGACTTGAGTTCAGAATGATTAGTAGTGAGTTCCGGGAAAATTGGTTCGGATTTAGATATAGCTCCCATATATATTTTCGTCCGATTTTGGGTAAACAGTGCACCAAAGCCCTACATATCATTCGATGTGTACGAAATTTAGCATAGCGTACTGAATTGAGTCTAGAAAGATGTGTGTTCAAATTCGTAAATATCGGATCTGATTTAGATATAGCTTCCATATATATATATATATTCGTCCGATTTAAGGTAAATGGTGCACTAAAGTCCCTAAATATCTTTCGATTTGCACGAAATTTGGCACAGCGTACTGAATTCAGCCTAGAATGATGTTTGCTAAGTTTCGTGAAAATCGGTTCAGATTTAGTTATTTATTTTCGTCCGATCTTAGATAAATAGTGCACCAAAGTCCCTATATGTCCTTCGATTTGCATGAAATTTGGCATAGCGTACTGACTTGAGTTCAGAATTATGAGTGGTGTGTTCCGGGAAAATCGGTTCAGATGTAGATATAGCTCCCATATATATTTTTTTCCGATTTTAGGTAAACAATGCACCAAAGTCCCTACATATCTTTCGATTTGCCCGAAGTTTAGCATATCGTGCTGAATTGCGTCTAGAATGTTTTGTATTACGTTTCAAGAAAATCGGTTCAGATTTCTATATAGCTCCCACATATACATATATATTCGTCCGATTTTACGTAAATGGTTCACCAAAACCCTAACGTTTGTCCGATTAATACGAAATTGTACACAATGTATGAAATTGAGACTTGAATGACGTTATTGCGTTTTGTTGAAATTGGTGCAGACGTACCGATTTCCATAAATTTGTCTCATGGTACGCAGACGACTGTAAATCTGCCCGAATGTAATTAAATTTAGCATAGATTGCAGAAAGGCATGAGTCTGTTGCACATTGATATACAATTGTGAGGATACATATGTACAATATACCCAAAGTGGTGAAGGTTATCATATAGTCGACTCCGTCCGACTTTACTACTTTCCTTACTGATTTAAAAGTATTTTTCTAAGAGACTACATAAGGCGCGGATTTTTAAAAATAATTTAATTCAACTATGGAGACCCGCCATCCTTCCCCATCCACATTTTCTATTGTTCTTTCATTTTTAATCCATTGCTGCTGGTTTCCCCTTCTAATTGTTATGGTTTCGAGAAAAATATTTTTAGAAATTCCATTGAAAACTGTTTGTGCTCATTTCTAACAGCTCAAACACAGACACACACCGCTTCCAACATTATTGTAATAAGGAAATGTTATGTGGTTGTTATTAAAAAGGTCATGACTTTGTGTGAGTGTGTGCGGGACATTGTATAATGTGTAAGTTCAAAATTTTGCAACATTTTTGTTGAACATAATACGATTTTTTTTTGGTATTTAACACAGGGAAAAAATTGAAAAAAAAGGATTGTATTGGCCATATAATGTTGAGTTTAAGGTCAGATATTTTTTTGGTACATGGCCAAATATTTTGAAAATGTATTTTTGTTTCTTTTTTTTTTGCAAAAATACACAGAATGTTCAGAATGTAATATAAGTTGGGATTTTTTGATGTTTAGAGGTATTTTTTGTTTTGAGGAAATTTTTATATTTAAGGATTCGTTTGGTTTGGCCATGACCTCAAGGGACTTGCCCTGAAACCTATTAATTTTTTTTAAACATTTATGGTTTTCCAAAAAAGTGTCTGACTCCTCAATTTAAAAATGCCAAGGATAAGTTGTTGAAATTTCAATTCCTTGTTATCCTTGCCATTAAGGATACAACAAATGGAAAGCATACATCATCAGAAAAACCATGTCAAGTGGCCAGTACAATAATATATAGTGGTATCAATGTCATGCTGGACATTATCAACTATGGGAGATGCATTTGTAATGTCCATGGACATTTGTTATTTACCCAAGTCGCTTGGCAGGATATTCTACGACATGGATATCTGAGCAAATATCGAAGACAATCACGTGGCCAAAAAAATAAAATCTTGGAGAAATAAAATAAATAAAAAATATTTTTATACGTTCTTACATTACGGACATACATTGATATCCTTAGTAGATAAACTTACCTCACAAATACACCCACAACAAACAGTGTCACCAATATTCCGGTGGCACTAAATGCCATAGCCCCAATGGCCCATGCGGATTCGGGTCGTAAATAAACCTCTGGTATGGTTTGGCAATATTGTTTGGTGGCATCGGGTAATGTACCCAATTGACAGGTTAGACATTGGGTTTCATCGGTGGGGTGGCGAATCTGCAATAAAAATGGAGAAAAAACAAAAAAGATAATGAAAAAAGGATAATAAGAAAAAGGATTAAAACAAATAAATCTTCTTATAAAACTCTCGAGTTATTAAAAATAGATTCCTAACTTTAATCTATACACCTTCGACCAAAAAGAAGAAAATTACCTCTATCCGCCCTCAAACAATTGTCCTATAAAATCGATTATATTTACACCCTTCCTAGCCCTCTCCAACAATATCTCACTCATTTTGTCCTTATCCTTACCAAGTTACCGTTACTTTTCTTTTTGCCCTTAAAAACCAAACTGCAAAGTTTTACAATAAATCATGTTTCCCATGGTAAGCCAAGAAGTCCCCAGAAGCAGTAGTTATACGGACAAGATATGACAACAAGAAAAATAACACTTACACTAACAACAACAACAATTGCAAACCTAAAGTTAATGGTATAAATATACTGTCAGCTTATACATGAGTAATAACATGTGGTGTTTGTACACGTTTCCGGTGTAGCATTACGGCCAAGCGAACACACTGACATGGCTGCCACAATCATGTCAGGTTAACAAGCCATCGAACATGACACAGACACACACAAACATTTTCAGGGAATATGAGAAGGAAATAATAGAAAAATAAATAAACAAGGAAAAAAACATTGAAAATTGTTTTCAAGTGATTTCAAAATGTAATCGAAAAAATCCTGGAAGCAAACAAACTAATATCACATTGATTATTGGATTTTGAAGGGGAAGGCAGGAAATTTAATTTTTCCAAGAACAATAAACAGGCAGGGAGTTTTAAGAAATATTTTTTCACGAACTAAACATACGCGTGAATTTTTATATCCTACACAACTATGTTGTAAGGGTATTATAGCTTTGTGCCGCCCCAAGAGTTTGTAATGCCACGAAATATTGGTCCTAGACTGATCGTCAAATCTCGTCCGTCCGTCTGTCCATTATAATTTGTAAACACGATACAGGTCACTGTTATGGACCAATCTTCACGAAATTGTGCATGTATGATGGGTTCTGGCCAATGAAGGCCACTATTGTTTTTGGTAAAGATCGGTTAATATTTAAGGGATGAAAGGGACGAAATACTTTATTTTTTGACCGTTTTTCTGGTCCCTCCAGAGGCCCCAAATACGGCCCGAACATAGCGAAATTTTACATTGAGAACAGAATCGGGCTGAAGAATAAGCAATGCTGTTTTGATAAAGATCTCTCAATATTTAGCGGGTTAAATGGGCCCTGACTTTTGTGTGAAAAATGACAAGACTGGTGGCCAGATGCTGGTCAGGAACAAGAATGCGCCAGCTGATTAGTACAATTTGGCTAGATGAATGCATGCCCAATGATTGGAACCTCAGCATCCTTTGTCCCGTGCACGAAAAGGGAGACAAGACGACATGTGCCAACTATAGAGGAATAAGTCTCGTTCCCATCGCATATAAAGTGCTATCCAGTGTGCTATGTCATCGACACATATCACCTATTTGTCGACTATAAAGCCGCATTCGACAACCCTATCCATCCAGAGGTGTTTAATGCAAAATTAATACGGCTATGCAGGATAACTTTAAGTGGCACAATGTCAGCGGTTAAAGTAGGAAAGGACCTATCGGAGCCCTTCAATACCGAACGAGGATTCAGACAAAATGACAGTTTGTCGTGTGATCTTTTTAACATCATACGAGACGCAAAAGTGAACAGAAATGGCACACTGTACGCCAAACAACACATGTTACTCGCCTACGCCGATGACATCGATATAATGGGTCGAACATTGCGGGCGGTAACAGCCACCTTTGAACAAATTGAAAAGGAGTCTGCCAAAGTGGGTTTTGGCAGTAAACGGCGAGAAGACCAAGCTGATGGTACCAACGCGCAAGACGTCCAGTAGACTCGGACCAACTGTGGAACTTGAGAACTACAGCTTCGAGGTAGTTAAAGACCTTATATACCTTGGTACCGCCATAAATAAAACGACTGACATCAGTTGTGAAATTCGGAGAAGGAGTGTGATGGCCAACAGATGCTACTATGGTCTAAGTAAGCAGTTTAGAAGCAAGGCCACTTCCCGCCAGACAAACTCACACTTTACAAGACGCTGATGCTACCCGTGCTAACATATGGATCAGAAGTATGAGTACTTGCGCAAGCAGATGAGACAGCTCTTGAGGTGTTTGAAAGAAAAATTCTCCGAAAGATCTACGGGCCGATCTGCGTCGACGGTGAATATCGGCGTCGAATGAACCATGACCTGTACCAGCTATTCTCGGACATCGACATAGTCAGTCGTATTGAGCTGCAGCGACTACGGTGGCTAGGCCATGTTGTGCGGATGAATGAGAATGCCCTAGCTCAAAAGGCATATAAAAACGAGCCTACTGATGGTTCCCGTAGAAGGGGAAGGCCACGAATTAGATGGAAAGACCAAGTAGAAAACAACATCCTGGAACGTGATCTTCCAAATTTGTGGATTTGCGCACAAGACCGACCTGAAGGACATAGACCCCAGAAGTTGATAATATATCCAAGAGGAGTGGTTGACCTTTGAATTGATACCAATTATATTGCCGTATGTACTCGTATGTGGGAGTTGTGCAGGGTATCGTATGGTAGTTGTGTAGGGTATCGTATGGTCGGCCCGTCCGACTATACTGCTCCGCTCACTGGTTTACAAATATTTTCTATATCTTTTAGTAGGTCTTTGACAAAAATATTTTTAAACCAGTATGCGGAGCAGTATAGTCGGACGGGCCGACCATACGATACTCTACACAACTACCATAGAACTTTATGTTTCTGCGGATTTTTATTCCGAGCCTGGGTAATATTTCGTGACAATAGGGGTCTTCATTGGCCAGAACCAATCCTACATGCAAAATTTCGTCCATAACTTTGGACTGTATCGTGTTTACAAATTATAATGAACAGACGGACGGACGGACACACATGTCTAGATCGACTCAGCTAGTCGAGATGTGACGATCGGTATACTTAAAGGTGGGTCTAGGACCAATACTTCGCGGCTTTACAAACTTTTGGGGCTACACAAAGCTTTAATACCCTGCGTAGGGTATAAATATTAAAAACAAATCCACGCCTAAGGCTAGATCCCGCCAAAGGCTAGACCCTGAAAACATATTTTTAAAAAAATCCACGCCTTTGGTTGCTACTCGAAAAAATGATTTTAAAAAATCCAAGCCTTTCGAAGCTAGTTTAAAGTTACTTCAAACAATTTTTTTTCAAAAATAAAAACTTGCTGTCGTTGTTTTCTGCCACTTCTACTCACCTGATATGTTGAACAATTGAAACAATGCCAGCAGCAGCTCTCACCCTCCACATATTTTTTCGCCTGACCCCTTTCGCATTCCAAACTGCAAACGGATTCGGGTGGTTTGGGTTGCAACATTTTAAATTGGACCTCTGAAAAATAGAACAGAAATATAGGTAAAAAATTAGCTATTAGATAAAAATTTGATGTAAGGCGTATGTGTAATGTTTATTGCAAAATGATTTATTAATCATACGTAGTTTTTAGTAAATATATTTTTCTAAATTTATAAATATATTTTTAACGTTTTAAATTCACTTAGATATTATTTTTATTAATAAGATTCAAATTTTATTGAGATTAACTAGTTCACTTAAAAATGTAAAACAATAAAAATAATTTTGTTTATCCAAGAATCCAATTAAAATTCCCCTTCACAATATTAGCCACATTTTATATAGTTTCCTTATGTGTCAAATACACATCACCTCAATGTCTATTAAATTTAAAATTTCCAATTTAAAGTGGGATGTTAATTTATTATAGTAACAACTATTTATATGAGCGTATGAGTAATATAAATTATTATATTTGTAATTAATTAATCATACGCCTCTTAGCCTATGAAATACGAGTATGAAAATAAAGCAATTACTTATTGACACATTCTCCCATTTAAGAATTTTGTTAATGCAAATTCATGATTTCTACTCATAAAGACATAGACGTAGGCTACAATGTCCTTGAAAAAATATTCTTAAAATAATTTACGCCTGGGAGGTCTTTGAAAGTATTATTGAAGTAATTTGCGCCTGGGAGGTCCTTGAATGCTTTATTTAAATAATCAATGCCTTGTGGGTCCTAAAGAAACATACTTCTAAATAAACCGAGCCTGAAAAAAATCTTTAAGAAGTCCACACCTTGAAAAATATTATTAAATAAAATCATCTCCTTAAATAATCTACGTCTAGAAGATTGACAAAATATCTTTGAGATAATCAATGTCTTGCAAGTCCCTGAAAAATATTTTTTTAATAATCCACCTCTTAAAGGTCCTTGAAAAAATATTTTTTTAATAATCCATGTCTTGAAGAGTCCTTGAAAAAATATTTTTTTTAATAATCCACCCCTTAAAGGTCCTTGAGAAAATATTTTTTAATAATCCACGTCATGAAGAGTCCTTGAAACCATATTTTTTTAATAATCCACCCCTTAAAGGCCTTTGAAAAAATATTTTTTTAATAATCCACGTCTTGAAGAGTCTTTGAAAAATATTTTTTAATAATCCACGTCATGAAGAGTCCTTCAAAAAAATATTTTTTTACAATCCACGCCTTAAAGGCCCTTAAAAATATTTTTTTTACTAATCCACACCTGAAAGGCCCTTAAAAATATTTTTTTAATAATCCACGCCTTAAAGGTCCTTGCAAAAGTATGTTTTTAATAATCCAAGTCTTGAAGAGTCCTTGAAAAAATATTTTTTTTTAATAATCCACGTCTTGAAGAGTCCTTGAAAAAATATTTTTTTTAATAATCCACGTCATGAAGAGTCATTGAAAATATATATTTTTTTTTAATAATTCATGTTTTGAAGAGTCCTTGAAAAAATATTTTTTATAATCCACGCCTTAAACGCCTTTAAAGAAGTATTTTTTAATAATCCACGCCTTAAAGGCCTTTGAAAGAAATATTTTTTAATAATCCACGCCTTAAAGGTCCTTGAAGAAATATTTTTTAATGATCCACACCTTAAAGGTCCTTGCAAAAGTATGTTTTTAATAATCCAAGTCTTGAAGAGTCCTTGAAAAAATATTTTTTTTAATAATCCACGTCTTGAAGAGTCATTGAAAAAATATTTTTATGTTCTACAATCCACGCCTTAAAGGCCTTTGATAAAAATTTTTTTTTAATAATCCACGTCTTGAAGAGTCCTTGAAAAAATATTTTTTTTAATAATCCACGTCATGAAGAGTCATTGAAAATGTATATTTTTTTTTAATAATTCATGTTTTGAAGAGTCCTTGAAAAAATATTTTTTATAATCCACGCCTTAAAGGCCTTTGAAAAAATAGTTTTTTATAATAATCCACGTCTTGAAGAGTCATTGAAAAAATATTTTTATGTTCTACAATCCACGCCTTAAAGGCCTTTGATAATTTTTTTTTTTTTAATAATCCACGTCTTGAAGAGTCCTTGAAAAAATATTTTTTTTAATAATCCACGTCATGAAGAGTCATTGAAAATATATATTTTTTTTAATAATTCATGTTTTGAAGAGTCCTTGAAAAAATATTTTTTATAATCCACGCCTTAAAGGCCTTTGAAAAAATAGTTTTTTATAATCCACACCTTAAAGGCCTGTGAAAATGTATTTTTTAATAATCCACGCCTTAAAAGCCTTTGAACAAATATTTTTTAATAATCCACTCCTTAAAGGTCCTTGCAAAAGTATGTTTTTAATAATCCATGTCTTGAAGAGTCTTTGAAAGAATATTTTTTTTTTACAATCCACGCCTAAAAGGCCTTTGAAAAAAATTTTTTAATAATCCACGCCTTAAAGAACCTTGAGAAAATATTTTTTTAATAATCCACGCCTTAAAGGTCCTTGAAAAAATATTTTATTTTTAATAATCCACGCCTTAAAGGTCCTTGAAAAAATATTTTATTTTTAATAATCCACGCCTTAAAGGTCCTTGAAAAAATATTTTATTTTTAATAATCCAATTTTTTTTTAATTATCCACACCTTAAAGGTCCTTGAAAAAAAATTTTATTTTTAATAATCCAAATTTTTTTTAATAATCCATGCCTTAAAGGTCCTTGAAAAAATATTTTACTTTTCATAATCCAAATTTTTTTTTAATAATCCATGCCTTAAAGGTCCTTGAAAAATATTTTATTTTTAATAATCCATGCCTTAAAGGTCCTTGAAAAATATTTTATTTTTAATAATCCATGCCTTAAAGGTCCTTGAAAAATATTTTATTTTTAATAATCCACGCCTTAAAGGTCCTTGAAAAAATATTTTATTTTTAATAATCCACGCCTTAAAGGTCCTTGAAAAAATATTTTATTTTTAATAATCCACGCCTTAAAGGCCTTTGAAGAAGTATTTTTAAATAATCCACGCCTTAGAGGTCCTTGCTGAAGTATGGTTTTAATAATGCACGCCTTAGAGGTCCTTGCTGAAGTATGGTTTTAATAATCCACGCCTTAGAGGTCCTTGCTGAAGTATGGTTTTAATAATGCACGCCTTAGAGGTCCTTGCTGAAGTATGGTTTTAATAATCCACGCCTTAGAGGTCCTTGCTGAAGTATGGTTTTAATAATCCACGCCTTAAATGTCCTTGAAAAGGTATGATTATAACAGGTCCTTGAAAATAGGTCCTTGAAAAAACATTTTTATATAATCCACGCCTTGTAGATCCTTGAACAAATATATTTTCAAATAAGCCCCTCCTTATAGGTTATTGAATTTTTTTTTTTTTTGAGAAAGAAAACCCAACCTTAAAAAAATATCCTTTTATAGTTCCCCCCTCAATAAAATGTTATTTCCGCCATTGCTTTGAAGTTGTTTTCATACATGTATGTGTCTATGTAGTCGTCTCCAAATTAAGTTTTAATATCCAGGTGTTGGTAAATTGTACAAAACCAAAGGTGTCAATTGATTTAACAATAACTGAGAAAAACCAACATTTCTAATTAAATTTTTTGTATATTTTTTGTGTGTTCAATAATAGAATGTGGTTTACTAAAGTTTTAGAAAATAAACTTGAAATATTAAAACAAACAAAAATAAATAAATAACCCAACTACTGCAACTGGCAGGAGAATCTTGTTAAAAAAATAGAACTACAAAATAAAAAGAACATCCTTTTCAAAGGACATGTCCGCATGCCATGTTTATTCAAGTTGTGTGTTTTTTCAAAACTTTAATTTAAATCCTTAGGCCACAATCTTTTATTTAGAAAAATAATAAATTCCAGTGTTTCATTTTAAGGCCAGGAGTTCCTTTTATGTTTGTCTGTGTGTGTGTGTGTTTATTTCAATTCTATGTACCTTACAAGTTACATAGTTGACCTTTTCTCTAATCCTGTCATTGTAAGATATTTAAGTTATGACAATTGTAAATTGCAAAGAATGTTGGCAAATGGCAAAAGGAACAACAGGTATTTGTGTTGGGGGCATTATGTGGGTGTGTGTGTGACATACACACACTTACACAATGATACAATTAAGAACTAAGTTAAAACTACAAGGAAAGATTACAATGAAATCCGGTAGGACTCAACTCAACAAATACTTTTCCAAGGATTAAAAAATATATTTGTCAAGGACCATAAATGGGAGTGGATTATTTCAAAGATCTGACAAAGGCATGGATTTTTATACCCTACACAATTATGTGTCAGGGTATTATAGCTTTGTACAGCCCCAAAAGTTTGTAACGCCGCGAAATATTGGTCATAGACCCACCTTTAAATATAACGATCGTCATATCTCAACTAGCTGAGTCGATCTAGACATGTGTGTCCGTCCGTCCACTATAATTTGTAAACACGATACAGGCCACAGTTATGGACCAATCTTCACGAAATTTTGCATGTAGGATGGGTTCGGCCCAATGAAGACCCATATTGTTAAAGATCGGTTAATATTTAGGGGATGAAATGGACCAAATACTTAATTTTTGTCTGATTTTCTGGTCGCTCCAGAGGCCGCAATTATGACCCAAACATCGCGAATTTTTACATGGAAAAGGGGATTAGGCCAAAGAATAATCACGTCTGTTTTTATGAAGTTCCGTCAATATATAACGGGTCAAATGGACCCATACTTTTATGTGAAAAATTACAAAATTTGTATTTTATAGCGTATATATATACCCCTGAAGGACATAGACCCGAGAAGTTGATAGTTTATCCAAGAGGTTTGCCTTTAAATTGATACCAATTATATTCCGTATGTACTCGGATATGGAAGTTACACTTAAATATTTAGAGTTGATTTCGTATTCATATATTACTTAGTAACCCATTACCACATTAGAAGACGGAAATATAGCGCTGATCGCTTTGAAATTTTCCATGAGGTTTTCGGTGATGATCAGATACTAATTTTGGGATGAAGGGGACCGAAAACTCCATTTTTTGTATTTTTTTCGAGCCGATCTATATGCCACATTTAAAGGTGAACATCCCAACACAACCCAATGCGAAGGGAATCTGGACAAGTAATTAGAAGGGCTGTAGTGAATATAAGTAATATTTGTTGACCTCTAGTCGGTCCAGAGGGTGCAAATATTGCGAGATATTGCCGGAGCTCAGAATATAGAACCACAGAAAGTTATATTTTCGTGGAAGTCGTGTAGGGTATCATATGGTCGGCGCCATCCGTCCGTCTGTCTGTGCATGTTAAATTGTAAACAAAGTACAGGTCGCATTTATGATCCGAATTGGATGAAATTTGGCATAGGTCACGTATTCGGCCCAAAGACGAACCCTATTGAAATTGGGAAAAATCGGTTCAGATTTAGACGTAGCTCCCATATATATTTAACCGATTTATTGTAAACGGTACCTATATATCTTTCGATTTGCACGAAATTTGGTACAGCCTAATCATTTAGGTCTAGAATTATGTCTGCCAAGTTTCGTGAAAATCGATCCAGATTTAGATATAGCTTCCATGTATAGTTTCGTCCGATTTCATGTAAATGGTGCACCAAAGTCCCTACATATCCTTCGATTTGCACGAAATTTGGCATAACGAATTGAGCCTAGAGTGATGTCTGCCAAGTTTTGAGAAAATCGGTTCAGATTTAGATATACCTCTCATATATAGTTTCGTCCGATTTCATGTATATGGTGCCCCAAAGTCCCAATATATCTTTCGATTTTGACGAAATTTGGCATAACGTACTGAATTAAGCCTAGAGTGATGTCTGCCAAGTTTCGAGAAAATCGGTCCAGATTTCTATATAGCTCCCATATATAGTTTCGTCCGATTTCATGTAAATGGTGCCCAAAGTCCCTATATATCCTTCGATTTGCACGAAATTTGGCACAACGTTCTGAATTGAGCCTAGAATGATGTCTGCCAAGTTTCGTGAAAATCGGTCCTGATTTAGATATAGCTCCCATATATAGTTTCGTCCGATTTCATGTAAATGGTGCACCAAAGTCCCTATATATCTTACGATTTGCACGAAATTTGGCATAGCGTACTGAATTGAGTCTAGACTGATGTGTGCCAAGTTTCGTGAAAACCGATTGAGATTTAGATAGTGCTCCGTTATATCATAGATTGATTTTAAGGAATTGACGCACCAAGGATCCAATATATGGCTGATTGGAACGTACTGAAATTAGTATTACGTACGTACTGAAATTAGTATTACCTAACCTGTGACAAGTTTCGTTGAAATCGGCATAGGAAATTGAAATTGTGCATAGAATTTCTTAGTTGCTTTTTCTAGAAGAACAGACCTATTGATATTTGTTTGAAGTCGATTTACATACTTTTGTCCCATTGTAACAATCGAATGACATGTTTATGAATAGATCTGAGTCGATTCATATTTAGATAAATATCACATATTTTATTTCATCCAATTTCATGTTAATAGTCCTGTTTAATATACCCATAGTGGTGAACGGTATCATATAGTCGGCCGGTCCGACTTTACTACTTTCCTTACTGGGTGTTAAGACCAAAAAATGTTATTACAAAATTCCAAACCATCAAAATAGACTAAAATATTTCAATAACACTCATCGCCCATTTTTGATCCTTGGTCCTCTGAAAAAATACCTTAACCTCATGCGGATTATAGGACAAGTGTTTTTTTCTCGCAAATTGTAACCAAAACATGAACATCATGCAATGGCAGATATCATCGCCAATACACCACCGAAAAAAGCCATCCAACTGACCACCCTTCAGATATGGTATGTGACCACTTGCAGCGAATGTCAAATCGACAAAAAAATGGACACAATGAAACGCTACATAGTCAACTGAAAGTTGAAAAAGGTACGGGGTTTGTTAAGGTCATGACACGTGAGAGCATGGAAGAAAATAAATTAAAAGAAGAATAATAAATATTTCGTTACCACTTTTTTGTCATAGCAAAAAAAATATTTGTGAATTTTTTGTTTTGTGATTGGAAAGTGGGTTAATTTTACTAGGGCAAGGGGCGTAGGTGGTATTTTTGATGGGGTGAATACAAATGTACAAAATTGTGTTCACATATTCCAAGGAGGGCGATAATCATCCATTGTATTAAAAGAGCAATATTTCTTATTTTTCAAATTATTGTATAAAGTTCCGATCTCTCGACACCCTTTTATTTATGGAGCATGAGGGAGTATAAAAATGAGGGGTGGCCATTATTCGTCTTCATAAAAGAAAATCAAATTCTTTACACCAGAAATTGCTTAAACTGAGATTCATCCTCCTATACTGGCAATTCCACGCCACTGTCTCTTTGATCAAATAAAGATATGTTTTTGTAATAACAAAAAAAAAAAAAAAAAAAAAAAAAATACAAAATCAAATGACCCTGCCAACAGTCAACGCCATGGGTTGAAGCTGATGCCGAAAAAAAACGTTCCAAAATCAACATGGGGCGTTCAGCATCATCATTCCAGCTGTTCTTGTTTGGGTTGTCTAGCTTTGTACCCTTAACATGAAAAAAATTAAATCACCATTCGAAACGCCAAAAACACCTTTATCTGGTATTACAAAAAAATGCAAACTGAAATAGATGACCGTATGACACTTTTTCCAGGAACTTTTAGGGGTTTCAACGTTTCTGAATAAATGAGGATGGGGATGAAATAAAAATTATTTAAACGAATTTTGGATGCCTAATATGCGTAGATGTAAAAAATATTTTCTCAAGGACTTTTGCTAGGCTTGGGTCATTAAAACCTGGAACTTATGTTAAAAACCGAAATCCATTAAGTCAGCTATCGAGACACCATTTGCTGAAATATTATCAGTTTAAGGTATATTTTTCCAACCTGTCTAAAGAAGTACCTAGCAAAGACCATACCTTTCTGAATTTTTATAACCTTCACCACACTGAGGAACAGGGTATTATGTCTTTGTGCATATGTTTGTAACAGGCAAAAGGAAAGGAGACAGACACATGGTTCCTCTTGAGAATATGCATAGAATCACTTTCTGAGTCGTTTTATGCATGTCCGTCTGTCCATCCGTCCGTCCGTCTGTCCATGTTTAATTGTAAACAAATAAATGCAGGTCGCATTGACTATCCGAATTGGATGAAATTTGGCACAAGTCACGTATTTGGTCCAAAGACGAACCCTATTGAAATTGTAGAAAATCGGATCAGATTTAGATATGGCTCCCATATATATTTGCATCCGATTTTATGTAAATGGTCCACCAACGTCTTTCGATTTGCACGAAATTTGGCATAGTGAACTGAATAAAGTCTACGATAACGTGAGCTAAGTTTCGTACAAATCGGTTCACATTTCGATATAGCTCCCATATATATTTTCGTCCGATTTTATGTAAATGGTGCACCAAAAACTCTATATATCCCTCGATTTGCACGAAATTTGGCATAGAGCATTGAATTAAGTCCAGAATGATGTGTGCTAAGTTCCGTGAAAATCGGCTCAGATATAGATATAGCTCCCATATATATTTTCGTCCGATTTTTTGTAAATGGCGCACCAACGTCCCTATTTATCTTTCGATTTGCACGAAATTTTGCATAGAGTACTGAGTTAATTCCAAAAGGATGTGCGCTAAGTTCCGTGAAAATCGGTTCAGATTTCGATATAGCTCCCATGTATATTTTCGTCCGATTTTATGTAAATGGTGCACCAAAGTACTTATATATCTGTCGATTTGGACGAAATTTGGTATAGAGTACTGAATTAGGTACCGAATGATGTGTGTTAAGTTTCGTGAAAATCGGATCAGATTTAGATATAGCTCACGTGTATAGTTTCTTCCAATTTTAGGTAAATGGTGCACCAAAGTCCCTATATATCTTTCGATTTGCGCGAAATTTTGCATAGGGTACTGAATTGAGTCCAGAATGATGTGTGCTAAGTTTCGCGAAAATCGGTTCAAATTTCGATATAGCTCCCGTATACAGTTTCGTCCGATTTTATGTAAATGGTGCACCAAAGTCTCTATATACCTTTCGATTTGCACGCAATTTAGCATAGGGTACTGAATTAGGTCCGCAATGATGTGTGCTAAGTTTCGTGAAAATCGGTTTAGATTTATATCTAGCTTCCGTATATAGTTTCGTCCGATTTAAGGTAAATTGTGTACCAAAGTCCCTATATATCATTCGATTTGCACAAAATTTGGCATAGCATACTAAATTAATTCCAGAATGATGTGTGCTGTGTTTCCTGAAAATCGATTCAGATTTAGATATGGCTCCCATATATATTTTCGTCCGATAGGCAAATAGCACACCAAAGTCCCTATATATCATTCGATTTGCACGAAATTTGGCATAGAGTACTGAAGCAAGTCCATAATGATGTGTGCTAAGTTTCGTGAAAATCGGTTCATATATAGATAAAGCTCCCATATATATTTTCGTTCTATTTTATGTAAATGGTGCACCAATGTCCCTATATATCCCTCGGTTTGCACGAAATGTGGCATAGAGTTCTGAATTAAGTCCAGAATGATGTGTGCTAAGTTTCGTGAAAATCGGTTCACATATAGTTGTAGCTCCCATTTATATTTGCACCCGATTTTATCTAAATGGTGCACCAAAACCCTATACATCCCTCGGTTTGCACTGAATTAAGTCCAGAATGATGTGTACTAAGTTTCATGAAAATCGGATCAGATTTAGTTATAACTTTCGTATATAATTTCGTTTGATTTTAGGTAAATGGTGCACCAAAAAACCTATATATCCGTCGATTTGCACGAAATTTGGCATAGAGTACTGAATTAAGTCCAGAATGATTTGTGCTAAGTTTCGTGAAAATCGGTTCAGATATAGATATAGCTCCCATATATATTTTCGTCCGATTTTATGTAAATGGTGCACCAAAGTCCCTATATATATTTCGATATGCACGAAATTTTGCACAGGGTACTGAATTAAGTCTAGAAAGATGTGTGCTAATTTCCGTGAAAATCGGTTCAGATTTAGATATAGCTCCCATATATATTTTCGTCCGATTTTATGTAAATGGTGCATCAACGTCCCTATTTATCTTCCGATTTGCACGAAATCAGGCATAGAGTACTGAATTAAGTCCAGCATGATGTGTGTGCTATGTTTCCTGAAAATCGGTTCAGATTTAGATATGGCTCCCATATTTATTTTCGTCCGATTTTAGGCAAATAGGGCACCAAAGTCCCTATATATCATTCGATTTGCACGAAATTTGGCATAGTGAACTGAATTAAGTCTAGGATAACGTGTGCTAAGTTTCATAAAAATCGGTTCAGATTTAGATCTAGCTCCCATATACCGTCGTCCGATTTAAGGTAACTGAGGCACCAAAGTCCATATATATTTTTCCGTTATGCATAGCGTACTGAATTATTGATGTGTGCTAAATTTCGTGAAAATTCATTTCAGATTTAGATATAGCTCCCGTATATATTCTCGTCTGATTTAATGTAAATTGTGCACTAAAGACCCAAAGTTTGACCGACTGGTGCCTGATTGATATTACATTTTAAACAGTGAAGCAAAATTTGTTTTTACAAAATTGAGACTAGATTACAGAATGGCATGTGTTGGTTTGATGTTAGTCGGTGTACTTATAGATAAAGATCACATATTTAAGTTCGTCCAATTTCATGTCAATGTTTGCTTCGAAAAGGATACATCTGTAGAATATACCCAAAGTGGTGAAGGGTATCATATAGTCGGCCCAGTCTAACTTCTCCACTTTCCTTACTGGTTGGTATTCCAAAACTCAATGTTTCGTATTAATTTTTTTTCGTACTCACCTGACATATTCAAGCGCAGCTCTCCCTCATAGTATTCACCAACTTTGACCCAATTATATTGACCCTCCTTGATCTGTTTAAAGTGGATAATGTTATAACGAGCTGGACCATCACCATTATTATCGAAACGGAAGTGATCACCGCTGAGGCCTGGAAATGTATAAAAAAAAATAAATAAAAATTTAAAATGAAATTAAAAATAATGAAAATATTTCTATTACAAAAATAATATATATTTCTGAATTATATAAAGTAATAAAAATATTTAATAAAAATAAATATTACATATATAACTATAATAAATTATCCATGTCACTAAGACCTGGAAGTTTATATTTAATAAATATAAATATATTTTATTATACAAAAAAATTTTAATAAATAATAAATATAATAAAAAATATTATAATAAAATTTGTGTATTTTTATTTTCCAATTTTTTTCAATGAAAAAATAAAAACTTATATTTTACATATATTTGTATTATATTACTTCGAGGCCAGTGACCAAAAATTTATTTTAATTTTTTGTGGAAATTATTTATATTTTAAATACAATAATTAACTTATCTTTTCTTCGATACTCACCCTCAAATTCCACTTTACGTAAAAATCGCAGTAAATCTGCTCCCTTTGTGGGTTTCATTGCCTCACACAATGATGGCTTGCCGCCGCACAATTCTCGATGCATATCTCTGGGGAATTAGAAAACGACGATGATGATGAAGAAGAAGAAAATGACAAGAGAATATGAAATGACATAAGTCATCAAGCTAATTGTTAATGTGAACTACTGCTAAATGCCGATAAGCTAATTAACATGACCTTGAACTTCCATGCGAAATGTAAAGCATTAAACCAATACAATCATATTCAAAAGGGACTTTTTGTGATTGCAGTTGTATAATTTTAAATTTTAGTAATAATTATTGATAACACTTTGAGCCAAAATCGAGGTCATGGTCCGGGGTGGAAATTCCTATTTGAGGTGAAATTCCTTAGTGGGTGTATGAATATCCCAGGAGGAAAGAATCACCATGGGTCATGGAAAATATGGTGTTATTATTTTTTGTTGGCGACCCCATTATCATATCTCCGTTTGGGGTTTTTACATACCCACCAAAGTTATTCACCGTAAATAAGAATTTTTCACACCCAAAATTTTGAAATAAATATTTATTTAATTAAAATTAATTAAAGAAATGTAAGTTTTTTAAATATATTTTCCTCCTTACCTCAAAGCATAGGCAAATGCCATAACAGCATCGCTAACAAATTGCAGTTGATCCTCAAAATCTGTGTCCTCACGGCTCAGACGTTCAGTTTTGGAACACGTACGATTATAATTGTTATACGGGGTACTGGAACTGCCAGGATAACGACACTGGAAATGGTCTTCCCAGAATTCTAAAAATGTAAAAAAATTGCATTTAAATTTTGAAATTATCTCTTAAGTGAATGGGTATTATTTATCTTTTGAAGATATCCTTTAAAGGACTTGGTATTATTTCCAATAACATAATTAAAAATTATTATCTGCTTAATTTTTTTTTTTTGGAAATAACTCCTCTAAAAAACTTACCCACAAACCATGGATTCCGTACATTGTTCTCAACTGTCAAATTGAGAAAATATTCCTCAAAGCCCTTAACAGGATTTGCCTGAGGCTGCACAGAAAGGGTGCCTTCGACCTAAAAATTAAAAAAAAAACATGTTAAATAATTGATTTTATGAAATGAATATAATAAAAAACCAGTGAACGGAGCAGTACAGTGGGACGGGGCCGACACAACTACTACGGAGCTCTAAGTTCTGCGGATGTTTATACAAAAATTCATGATATTTGCACCATATTGTTCGATTGGAGGTCAACAGCATATCTTCCTAACACTGGCATATTTTCCGAATATTATTAATATTCAGTAAAGCTCTTCTAATTACATGTTCAGATTCCCTTCACCGTGGGTGTTGTTGTTATGTTCGGCTTATAATTGTGGCATATATATCGTCTCCATAAAAACACAAAAAAATTAAGTTTTCGGTCCACTTCATTCCAAAATTATTATATGATCATCACCGAAAATTATAGGCGTTGTCCTTGACCATAACTGGAACATCATAAAATGTTGCAAAGTGATCAGGCTATATATCCGCTCTAAAGTGTGGTAATGGGTTACTAAATAATATATGAATACGTAAACACCTGTAAATATTTAAGTGTAACTCCCACATCCGAGTACATACGACAATTTAATTGGTATCAATTTAAAGGCCAACCACTCATCTTCGATACACCATCAACTTCTCGGGCCTATGTCCTTCAGGAGTAAATATATACGCTATAGAATACAAACATTGTCAGTTTTCACACAAAAGTCAGGGTTCATTTGACCAGCTAAATATTGACCCATCTTTATCAAAACAGGCACGCTTGTTCCTTGGCCCGAAAAATTTCGTGATTTTCTGACCATAGTTGCGGCCTCTAGAGCGACCAGAAAAACCGACAAAAATTAAATATTTGGTCCATTTCATCCCCTAAATATTAATCGATCTTTCCCAAAAACAATAGGGGTCTTCATTGGCCAGAACCCATCCAACATGCAAAATTTCGTGAAGATTGGTCCATAACTGTGGCCTGTATCGTGTTTACAAATTATAATGGACAGACGGACGGACACACATGTCTAGATCGACTCAGCTAGTCGAGATATGACGATCGGTATACTTAAAGGTGGGTCTAGGACCAATATTTCGTGGCGTTACAAACTTTTGGGGCTGCATAAAGCTACAATACCCTGACAATATACTTGTGTAGGGTATAAAGGGAGTTATATGAGGACTACCCCGAAAAAGGAGTGAATATTAATAATTTTTGGTGGGGAGATTTGTTACCATATACGACTACAAAATGCCAAATTTCAGCGAATTCGGTTGAAAAACTCGTTCAAGAACCTCAAAATATCGAAAATTGGGGTTACCCTTATATGTGGGCTACCCGAAAAAATTGACCTATATTCAAAATTTTTTGTGGAGATATTTGCTACCCAATAAGAACTCAAATTACTAAATTACAGCCAATTCGGTGAAAAAAGATCAAAACCCCCCAAAAACTGGAAATTGGAAGGTGCCGTACGGGGGCTACCAGAAAAAGTGGACATATATTTATAGTTTTTAGTGGGGAAATATGATACCCAACAAAAACTCAATGTACCAAATTTCAGCGAATTCAGTTGAAAAACGCGCTCAAGAACCCTAAAATACCGAAAATTGGGGAGTACTCTTATACGGGGGCTACCCGAAAAAAATTTACCTATATTTATAATTTTTAGTGGGGAGATTTGCTACATAATAAAAACTCATTGTACCAAATTTCAGCGAATTTCGTTGAAAAATGAGATAAACCCACTCAAGAACCTCAAAATACCGAAAATTTGGGGGTACCCTTATATGGGAGCTATGCCTAAAAGTGGACAAAAGACGACTCAATGCAAAATTTTAGCGATCTATCTCATTTCGTTTAGACGCTAGAGTGATTACAACAGACAGACAGACGGACATGGCTATATCGTCATAGAATTTTACGCTGATCAAGAATATATATACTTTATAGGGTCGGAAATGATTATTTCGATGAGTTACAAACCGAAAAACAAAATTAATATAAACTCCATACTATGGTGGAGGGTATAAAAAAGCAATTTTAAATTTCTGTGGTCTAAGAAGACATGTTAAGGCCTTTAAACGCTTCTAACGCCTAAAAAACGCATTTTAATTTTCTGTGGTCTAAAAATTTCCTTTAAACGCTTCTATCGCCTAAAAAGCCATTTCAAATTTCTGTGGTCTTAAAGGGCATTTTAAGCCCTTTAAACGCTTCTATCGCCTAAAAAAGCCATTTTAAATTTCTTTGGTCTAAAAAGGCATTTCTAGACCTTTAAACGCTTCTATCGCCTAAAAAGCCATTTCAAATTTCTGTGGTCTTAAAGGGCATTTTAAGCCCTTTAAACGCTTCTAACGCCTAGAAAACGCATTTTAATTTTCTGTGGTCTAAACAGGCATTTTAAGGTCTTTAAACGCTTCTATCGCCTAAAAAGGCATATTAAGGCCTTCAAAGGCTTCTATCGCCCAAGAAAAGGCATTTTAATTTTCTGTGGTCTAAAAATGCATTTAAAGGCCTTCAAAGGCTTCTATCGCCTAAAAAGGCATATTAAGACCTTTAAAGTCTTCTATCGCCTAAAAAAATCATTTTAATTTTCCTTGGTCTAAAAATGCATTTTAAGGCCTTTAAAGGCTTCTATCGCCCAATAAATGCATTTAAGGCCTTTAAAGGCTTCTAAAGGCCCCTAAAGGCTTTTATCGCCTAAAAAACGTCTTTTAAGGCCTGTATAGGCTTCTATCGCCCATTTAAAATATCCCCGCCTATTGTAGGCCACATAAAAATATTTTCTAAAAACCCACAGATTATTAATCTCCATCGCAAAATATTTAAAATAATGTTTCAATTCTATAAAAACATCTACTACCGAGAAATATGCATCCACTCGGCCCGCAGGCCATAGGCCACAATTGCAGTGATTGCCATTAAAATAACTCATTGGATTATGTGCTCCTTGATTTTCCTACAAATTCCAGGGATGTTTTGAAAATTTACCTTTAATAGATTTTAACCAGGCAACAAATAACAATGTTTCCACACACACTCCACCCCCCACTAGTGAAAGCTGCTGCAACAACTGATTCAATGAATGTCGGAAATGAATGCCAAAGGGTTAACAACACTGAAGTTGGGAAGGCGCCATAACGTAGCTAGAGATTTTCCGAACTACTACCCACAATGGTACACTCAGCTTAATTGTTGTTGATATTTCAATGGAAACCTTTACTGGCTGATGGCATCCAGTCAACCTATCAATTCGAATGGCTATTTGAAGACAAAATAACATTAACGGTCATCATCATTTAGGGCAGATATTTTCAGGAGAATAAAAAAGGTAGGCCAAAGAAAAAAAATTCAATAGAATGTTTCTAGTTGAAATTCCAGACGTGTGTGTCTATGTCTACGTGTGTGTGTGTGTGTGCGTTCGTGCATTACCTATCAGCTGATACTATCTGTTGGAAATTATCAAAATTCAACACAATTTGGGAAAATGGTTTTGTGTTTCTTCCTCTCCTCTTGTTTGGTTGATGCTCCTCTTGAATGGAGAAGTGCTTATCATTTTTAGACATTCTACGAAGTGACTAGAGCTACTGCTGTCACGTTACTTGTTAGACACACTTGAAATGTTTGGAATTTCTTTTGCTGTGTAATGATAAAAATGTAATTTTCTTCCTCACACCCCGTACTGCTCCCCTCCGCAAAAATTTCAAAACAAACACCCTTCATGCCTGGGGGTGCACCAACACAATTGCTGGCACAGCATCCTGTTAAACTATCATTAATCTGTTGTGCCTGCGGGATATTTAATCTTTAAAATTGTGAATGGGGGGAAGTTAAACAATTTTTGGTTTTAGGAGAACTGAAATAAATTTAAAAATTTTAGCTATTCTGTTGATAGAACAGACATAGCATGTTGGTGCACAATTTACCAAAAATCAGACGAATCTATATATATATATATATATATATATGGGAGCTATATCTAAATCTGAATCGATTTCTACAAAACTACATAAATATCAAACAGGACCTAACTTAGTAGGCTGTGCAAAATGTTGTCTCAATCGGACAAATATTGGGTGTTTGGTCTACCACTTGAATATAATCAGATAAACTATATATGGGAGAAATATACTTAAAACTGAATCGATTTTCACGAAACTTAAGACACATAAAACTTCACTCAATTCAGTACGCTATGCCAAATTTCATGCAAATCGAATGATATATAGTGACATTGGTGCACCATTTACCTAAAATCAGACGAAAATGTAGACGGCAGCTATATCTAAATCTGATCCGATTTTCACGAAAGTTAGCACCCATCATTCTAGACTTAATTCCGTACGCTGTGCCAGTGGACCATAGGGACATTGGTCCACCATTTACCTTAAATCGGATGAAAATATATATGGGAGCTGTATCTAAATCTGAAACCATTTTCATGAAACTTGGCACACATCACTCCTGGCGCAATTTAGTACGCTATGCAAAATTTCGTGCAAATCGAAACATAAATAGGGACTTTTGTGCACCATTTACATTAAATCGGACCAAAATATGTATGGGAGCTATATCAAAATCTGAACCGATTCTCACGAAACTTAGTACACATCATTCTAGACTTAATTCAGTACACTATACCAAATTTCGTGCAAATCGAATGATATATAGGGTCATTGGTGCACCATTCACATTAAATCGGATGCACCATTCACATTAAATCGGATGAAAATATATATGGGAGCTATATCTAAATCTGAACCGATTTTCACTTAACTTAGCACACATCATTCTAGACTTAATTCTGTTCGCTGTGCCAAATTTCGTGCTAATCGAAAGATATGTAGGGACTTTGGTGCACCATTTCTATAAAATCGGACGAAACTATATATGGGAGCTATATCTAAACCTGATCCGATTTTCATGAAATTTAACACATGTCTTTCTAGACTTAATTCAGTACGCTATACCAAATTTCGTGCTAATCAAATGATATATAGGGATATTGGTGCACCATTTACATAAATCGGACGAAAATATATGGGACCTATATCTAAATCTGATCCGATTTTTACGAAACTCTGCACACTTCATTCTAGACTCAATTCAGTACGCTATGCCAAATTTCGTGCAAATCGAAAGATATATAGGTACATTTGTGCCCCATTTACCACAAATCGGACGAAAATATATATGGGAACTATATATAAATCTGAACCGATTTTCGTGAAACTGGACACACGTCATTCTAGACCTAATTCAGTACACTATGTAAACTTTCGTTTAAATCGAAATATATATAAGGGCCTTGGTGCACCATTTACATAAAATCGGTCGAAAATATATATGGGAGATATATCTAAATCTCAACCGATTTTCACGATACTTATCGCACATCATTCCAGAATCATTTCAGTACACTATGTAAACTTTCGTTTAAATCGAAATATATATAAGGGCCTTGGTGCAACATTTACATAAAATCGGTCGAAAATATATATGGGAGCTATATCTAAATCTCAACCGATTTTCACGAAACTTAGCACACATCATTCTAGACTCAATTCAGTACTCTATGCCAAATTTCGTGCAAATCGAATGATATATAGGGACATTTGTGGACCATTTAAATAAAATCGGACGAAAATATATATGGGAGCTATATCTAAATCTGGACCGATTTTCACGAAACTTGGCACACATCACTCCTGGTGCACCATTTACATAAAATCGGACGAAAATATAAACCCGAGCTAAATCTAAATCTGAACCGAGCTAAATCTAAATCTGAACCGATTTTTCGTCCTTGTGCCAAATTTCATCCAAATCGGATAATAAATACGACCTGTACTTTGTTTACAATTTAACACCAACAAACGGATGGACGAACAGACGGACATGCAAAAATCGACTCATAAAGTGATTCTATTCATATTCTCTCGTTTCCTTTTGCATGTTACAAACATATGCACAAAGACATAATACCCTGTGGTACAGGGTATTATGTCTTTGTACATATCGTGAAGTGTATTAAAATGACTTTGTTTTCCAATTTTTAAATAGTTTCCCCCACTCCTCTTAAATTCTCCAAACAATCACCTTAACGATTATTGCTTTCATTTATAAATATTTCTTTTCGACAATAAATAAATAAATCTCATAACATTATTATTTTCCCTGATAAAACAAACAAGGTAAACTATTTAACCCCTTAGCAATGAAAAATATCGACAACAAAAATAATTTCATTGACATTAATTTAATTTACAGCTGTTATTGCTGTCAAATATAAATCGCAGCCTCCACTAGCCTCAAAACAAAGGCTTTCAATGCCAGCAACAACAACAATACAATACTCCTCTACTTTGTTTTGATGAAAAATATAGCGCAACATCCAATGAACATGACGAAAAAACCCCTCCTTCCTTCATTAAAAATAATTTGATGTTTCCTTAAACGATAAGTTTAACAATGGCCCGCACAGGCTGCCAACATTCTGCCCTCCCTCCGCTTTCCCCATTTGCCAATGGCATTATGGCATTTGCCGGTATTCGTTTAGCTATCGCTATGATTATTTTTCATTATTTGTTTTGTAGAGTTGCTTGCTTGCCTGACTGACTGGCTGGCTGGCTCTCTTACACTTACCTCAGGCTCATTGCCATCCGATACCAAATTACGGGCACTCCAACCATCCGAACCAATCCATGAAAAAGCGCCAGTGGCATTGTTACGGCGTACAGCTCGCATAACTTCACGTACTTCCTGATCGGATCCAAATATTATGGCACCTGTTTAGAAGAGGTAAAGAAAAGGGTGGTTAGAGAACAATTGTTTTAAAAGTAAATAATACAAAAAAGGTGCACACACACACACACTCACTCACAAACTTGTACACCTTGCGAAATTTCAACATAAATATTAAAACTTAATGAGTGAGCAAAAAACTGAAGGCACACTCAAAATAATGGCAGAAGGTGTTCGACCAAATGAAAATTATGCGAGTGGAGAAGTGTTGGACCGTTGCTATGGTGGTAGTGGTATTGGTGTGAAACAAAAAAATATTGCTGCCATAAATTTACACCATTATAATAATGAAGGCCCAAAACGGAAATAAAATATTTCTGCAGTTTTAGTTTTCAATAAAATATAGGGTGATTTAGAGGTTTGAATATTAGGGTATTTTTGAAAAAAAAAACAAAAATAAATAACAACTATTTTTAAAAAATCCACAGCGTTTGTCACATCTTAAAAACCAGTAAGGGAAGTAGTAACGTCGGACGGGGCCGACATTATTCTGGACTAAATTCAGTACGCTATGCAATATAAAAACATTGGTACATTATTTACATTACATCGGACATATATATATATATATATATAGATTTGAACCGATTTTCACGAAACTCAGCACACATCATTCTAGACTCATTTCAGTATGCTATAGAAAATTTCGTCCAAATCGAAAGGTATAAAGAGACTTTGGTGCACAATTTCCATTAGATCGGACGAAACTATATATGGGAGCTATATCCAAATCTGACCGATTTTCACGAAACTTGGTAGATATCACACTATACTCAAATAGGTACGTTATGCCAAATTCCGTGCAAACTGAAACATATATAGGGACTTTGGAGCCCCATTTACCTTAGATCGGACAGAAATATATAGGAGCTATATATAAATCTGACTCGATTTTCACGAAACTTGGTGGACATCATTCTAGATTCAATTGAGTACGATGTGCCAAATTTCGTGTAATTCGAAAGATATATAAGGACTTTGGTACACCATTTACCTAAAATCGGACGAACATACATATTGGGACTATATCTAAATCTGAATTGATTTTCAGGAAACTTAAAACACATCATTCTAGACCTAATTCTTTACACTCTGCCAAATTTCGTGCAAATCGAAGTATATATAGGGACCGTTTACATTAAATCGGACGAAAATATATATGGGAGCTATATCTAAATCTGAACCGATTTTTTCCAATTTCAATAGATTATAGACACATTCAAATACTCTATCCCAAATTTCGTGCAAATCGAAAGATATAGAGGGACTTCGGTACACCATTTACCTTAAATCGGACGAAGATATATATGGGAGCTATATCTAAATCTGAACCGATTTTTACCAATTTCAATAGGGTTCGTCCTTGGGCCAAATAAATGAGCTGTGCCAAATTTCATCTAATTGGGATTATAAATGCGACCTGTACTTTGTTTACAATTTGACACCAACAGACGGACAGACGGACGGACATGTATAAATCGACTCAGAAAATGATTCTATGCATATTCTCAAAATGAACTATGGGTCTATCTCATAATACCCTATACCACAGTGTGGTGAAGGGTATAAAAATCCACTCTTATGTTGGGTACTTGAAAAAATATTTTTAAAAAATCCACGCCTAAGGTAGCTATTTGATTTTAAAAAATTCACACCTAAAGCTGGATCCTGAAAAATGTTTCTAAAAAAACCCACGCCTATATTTTAAAACCAGTGAGCGGAGCAGTATAGTCGGACGGGGCCGAACATACGATACCCTACACAACTACCACAGAACTCTATCTTTCTGCGGATTTTTATTCCGAGCTTGGGTAATGGATCCTGAAAAATGTTTCAAAAAACCCACGCCTATATTTTAAAACCACTGAGCGGAGCAGTATAGTCGGACGGGGCCGAACATATGATACCCTACACAAATACCACAACTACTATCTTTCTGCGGATTTTTTTTCCGAGCTTTGGTAATATTTCGTGATAGTTGCACCCACTTACACTAACATATTATCTTCCTTACACTGGAACATTTCAAAGCGATCCGCGCATATATTTCCGCCCTCTAGTGTGGTAATGGTTTATTAAATAATATCTGAATACGTAAGCTCCTGTAAATATGTACGTGTAACTCTCACATCCGAGTACATACGACAATATAATTTGTATCAATTTAAAGGTCAACCACTATATTTGGATATACTATCAACTTCTCGGGTCTATCTCCTTCAGAGGTAGATATATACGCTAAAAATAACAATTTTGTAATTTTTCACACAAAAGTCAGGGTCCATTTGACCCGCTAAATATTGAACGATTTTTATCAAAACAGCCATGCTTATTATTTGCTCCGATCCCCTTCTCCATGTAAAATTTCAAGATGTTCGGACCATAACTGCAGCCTTTGTAGCGACCAGAAAAACCGACAAAAATTAAGTATTTGGTCCATTTCATCCCCTAAATATTAACCGATATTTATCAAAAACAATAGGGGTCTGGGCCGAACCCTTCCTACATAAAAAATTTCGTGAAGATTGGTCCATAACTGTGACCTGTATCGTGCTTACAAATCATAATGGACAGACGGACGGACACACATGTCTAGATCGACTCAGGTAGTCGAGATATGGCGATCGGTATACTTAAAGGTGGGTCTAGGACCATTTCATCTCCTAAATATTAACCGATATTTACCAAAAATAATAGGGGTCTTCATTGAGCCGAACCCTTCCTACATACAAAATTTCGTGAAGATTGGTTCATAACTGTGGCCTGTATCGTGTTTACGTGTTTTACGGACACACATGTTTAGATCGACTCAGGTAGTCGAGATATGGCGATCGGTATACTTAAAGGTGGGTCTAGGACCAATATTTCGCGGCGTTACCAACTCATGGGGCTGCACAAAGCTATAATACCCTGACAACATAGTTGTGTAGGGTATAAAAATTCACTCCTATGCTGCTACCCTACAAAATATTTGTAAAAGGTCCACTTCTAGACAATTCTCATAATTTTTTAAATTTTTCATTTCTATTTCCATTTTCATTTCTCAAAAAACATTCTTGTAGGCCAAGAGACCACCCCATCTTTTGTTGACTACTTCACCGGCTTTTTGGCAATGCTTTTAGGAACATTTCACACTAGCCAAAAGTTTTGTGAAAAGGATTTTTAATGAATACGGTTATGAAAAGTTCGTCGTCGATGAATGGCATTAAAGTTTGGGGGGCGGAAAAATAATGGAACAAATTTATCAAAGTTCAAAAATGCAATTTTTTGTCGTCACCGAAATTCTGGCTGTGGTTACTTCGTTAATTTTTTTTTTGTTAGCCACAATTGTCATTTTGCCAGTTTTTCAAGGAGGACGAAAGTGGGGGAGGGGCTTGGGTTGTTCAAATATAACTTTAGTTCTAAGAATGTCTATTTTGGTCATATTTTAATTGACCACAAACGTGTGGTGAACAACGAACAGCGAAGATGCTGAGAAATGCTGTGGTGGAGTTTAGCCAGGGATGGTGGGAGGAGGCGGAATGTGTTGGAATTTAAAAATATATTTTAAAAACAAATTTTTAAATAATTTTTTGATTTTAATTATTTTTTTGTTTAATAAAATTTATTAAATGACAAAATGATAATTTTTTCCTCTATCCCCTGTTCGCCTCTCTTTCTGTCTCTCTTTTAATCTTTCTTTTGGTGCATTCCCAAAAATGTATTACAATCTTAAACATCTGTGCGGTTTTGTCATGAATTTTAGTTCTAGTTTCCGAACCACGAAGTTCTTATACTCGCTCTACAATGAAGTGACTCCATGTCCCGGAAAAATATAAATAAAAACAAAGCACAGAGGAATAAAATCCCTTTTTGACATTCTAGACACATTTGTCACGTTTATCCATGTTTCAGCACCATTTGGTATAAATAGTTGTGTGTGTGTCTGTGTCCTTGGAATACAAAAACAACAAAAATGCAATAATCCAATGAAAAGCTGTTGCTAGAGTACAGCTGTACATTAACTAATTTGATTGATGAACCAAAGGAAGAGCTGACATTGTCAGGCGGATGACTTGCACAGAGGTCAATGGAAGGACTGAAAGGAAATAAGGTTTTCTTATGGAAAATCTAATATTTCCTATAACAAAAATCCGATATTTTGCAGTCTTGCCTTGTACAGTTTTTTAAGGTTTAAAGGCTCCGGCTCAAAATAAATAAAATTTTAATTGCTCATTTTTTTCTTAAGACAAATTTCCATTATTTAGTTTCCCTTAACAATGAGTTCATTGAAAAAGCAAATCTCTAAATTATTTCCATACATTTCACCTACCCCAACATCCTCCCCACTCATCGTAGAAGCTCATAAACTTTCCTCTTAGTTGATGATTTTGTGCTGTGTGTTCACTATTTTTTTGTTTTTGCGCACCAACAATAACTTGGGCCATAAATTAAATTGAAATGTGTGCGCAATGGCATGGCACGTGAAGCCATGGCTAGTCCACTTTGAAATATTGACCATTGAAGGTACTTGGAAATGAAAAATGTCCCGGGCATTGTTAGGCTAAATGATTTAAGAGATTGCTGCTGCAACTAGGCTAATGACAAATGTAATTGGATATTTGGTTGATTTCGAAGAAAAGGTTAAATGCTCAAGTCGGCGATAAATTTTACTTGGAAATATACTGAGAGAGGGAAAAAGATTTCTAAAAATATTTTTTCAAGGGTTCAACAAAGGCACAGATTTTTATACCCTACACAACTATGTTGTCAGGGTATTATAGCTTTGTGCAGCCCCAAAAGTTTGTAACGCCGCGAAATATTGGTCCTAGACCCACCTTTAAGTATACCGATCGTCATATCTCGACTAGCTGAATCGATCTAGACATGTGTGTCCGTCCGTCCGTCCGTCCGTCTGTCCATTATAATTTGTAAACACGATACAGGCCACAGTTATGGACCAATCTTCACGAAATTTTGCATGTAGGATGGGTTGTGGCCAATGAAGACCCCTATTGTTTTTGGGAAAGATCGGTTAATATTTAGGGGATGAAATGGACCAAATACTAAATTTTTGTCGGTTTTTCTGGTCGCTCCAGAGGCCGCAACAACGGTCCGAACATCGTGAAACTTTGCATGGAGAAGCGGATCGGGCCAAAGAATAAGCATGCCTGTTTGGAGAAAGAGCGGTCAATATTTAGCGGGTCAAATGGACCCTGACTTTTGTGTGAAAAATTACAAAATTTGTATTCTATGGCGTATATATTTACCCCTGAAGGACATATACCTGAGAAGTTGATATTATATCCAAGAGGAGTGGTTGACTTTTAAATTAAAGCCAATTATATTGTTGTATGTGTTCGGATGTGGGAGTTACACCTAAATATTTACAGGTATCTCCGTATTCGTATACTATTTATTAACCCATTATCACTCTGGAGAGCGGAACTATAGCGCTGATCGCTTTGAAACGTTCCATGAGGTTCCAGTTATGGCCAAGGACAACGCCTATAATTTTCGGTGATGATCAGATAATAATTTTGGAATGAAGTAGACCGAAAACTTAATTTTTTGTGTTATTTTCGAGTTGATCTATAGACCTCAAATGAAAGCCGAACATCACAACACAACCCTCTAATCGGGCAAGAGGGTGCAAATATCACGAAATATTGCCCAGTCTCGGAATAAACATCCGCAGAAAATTTGAGTTCCGTGGTAGTTGTGTAGGGTATCATATGGTCGGCCCCGTCCGACTATACTGCTCCGCTCACTGGTTTTAATTTTTTTTAAGCTGCCAATATAGACATGGACTTCTTAAAAATTTCGTGGATTTTTTTTATACAATTTTTCAAGACATTAACAGAGGCGGGGGTTTTTTAAAGAGTTCAACAGAGGCTTGGATTTGTTAAAGATATTTTTCAAGGGTTCAACATAGGCACAGATTTTTATACCCTACACAACTATGTTGTCAGGGTATTATAGCTTTGTGCAGGACCAAGAGCTTGTAACGCCGCGAAATATTGGTCCTGGACCCACCTTTAAGTATACCGATCACTTTAAGTATACTGTCCGTCTGTCCATTATAATTTGTAAACACGATACAGGCCACAGTTACGGATCAATCTTCACGAAATTTTATATGTATGATGGGTTCTGCCCAATGAAGACCCCTATTGGAAAAGATCGATAATTATTTAGGGGATGAAATGGACCAAAAACTATTTTTTGTCTGATTTTCTGGTCGCTCCACAGGTCGCAATTATAGCCCAAACATCGCGAATTTTTACATGGAGAAGGGGATCGGGCCAAAGAATAAGCATGCCTATTTTGATAAAAATCTGTCAAAATTTATCAGGTCAAATTGACCCTGATTTTTGTGTGAAAAATGACAACATTTGTATTCTATAGGGAATATATTTAGTCCTGAGGGACACAGACCATTAGAAGTTGATAGTATATACAAGAGGATTTGTTGACCTTTAAATGAATACCAATTATATCGTCGTATGAACTCGGATGTGGGAGTTACACGTAAATATTTACAGGTGCTTACGTATTCATATATTATTTAGTAACCCATTACCACATTAGAGGGCGAAAATATAGCGCGGATAGACTTGAAATATTTCATGACGTTCCAGTTATGGTCAAGAACAACGCCTATAATTTACGGTGATGATCAGATTATAATTTATATAGACACATGGCTTCTTTTGAGAATATGCATAGAATCACTTTTTAAGTCGATTTATGCATGTCCGTCCGTCCGTCTGTCTGTCCATGTTAAATTGTAAACAAAGTACAGATCGCATTTTTGATTCGAATTGGATGAAATTTGGCACAGCTCATTTGTTTGGCCCAAGGACGAACCCTATTGAAATTGGGAAAAGTCGGTTCAGATTAAGATATA
Organism: Musca vetustissima; assembly: GCF_032173495.1. Taxonomy (NCBI): domain Eukaryota; kingdom Metazoa; phylum Arthropoda; class Insecta; order Diptera; family Muscidae; genus Musca; species Musca vetustissima. The sequence goes on along the minus strand of NW_026887116.1, from coordinate 5,819 downwards.
GCTACCATATATATTTTCGTCCGATTTTATGTAACTGGTGCACCAAAGTCCCTATATATCCTTCGATTTACACGAAATTTGGCATGGCGTACTGAATTAAGTCTAGGAAGATGTGTGTTAAATTTTGTGAAAATCGGTTCAGATTTAGATATAGCTCTCATATATATATGTTCGTCCGATTTTAGGTAAATGGGGCACCAAAGTCCCTATATATCATTCGATTTGCACGAAATTTGGCATAGCGTTCTAAATTACGTCTAGAACGATGTGTGTTAAATTTCGTGAAAATCGATTCAGATTTAGATATAGCTCCCGTATATATTTTCGACCGATTTTATGTAACTGGTGCACCAAAGTCCCTATATATCTTTCGATGTGCTCGAAATTTGGCACAGCGTTCTGAATTAGGTCTAGAAAGATGTGCGTTAAATTTCGTGAAAATCGGTTCAGATTTTGATATAGCTCCCATATATATTTTCGTCCGATTTTCGGTAAGTGGTGTACCAAAGTCCCTATATATCCTTCCATTTACACGAAATTTGGCATAGCGTACTGAATTAAGTCTAGAAAAATGTGTGCTTAATTTTGTGAAAATCGGTTCAGATTTAGGTATAGCTCTCATATATATTTTCGTCCGATTTTAGGTAAATGGGGCACCAAAGTCCCTATATATCTTTCGATTCGCACGAAATTTGGATTTATAAGTAAAAATGTGGCCGAATGCACAAAACATACTGAAATAAGTGTAACCTATCATGTGACAAGTCTCGATGAAATTGGTTTAGATTTCGCTATTTAGCTTTTAATTTATTTACATAATTTTGTCACATTGTAAGAAGCAACTCTGTATGTGACAAAATGTAGGTTGCAGAATGACATGTTAAATTCCATGATAATGGTCCTTTAAAAATTCGACGTCTGTTAGGATTCCATCTGTTGAATATACCCAAAGTCGTGAAGGGTATCATATGGTCGGCCCCGTCCGACTATACTGCTCCGCTCACTGTTTTGTATTTTTTTCGAGTCGATGGCAATAATAAGTTGAACTTCGAACAACACATCTGGACAAGGGAAGGGAATCTGGACAATTAATTAGAAGGGCAGTACTGAAATACTGAGTTCCGTTGTAGTTGTGTAGAGTATCGTATGGTCGGCCCCGTCCGACTTTACTGCTCCGCTCACTGGTTAAAAAATATGTTTTTCCAGTAGCTACCTTAGGCGTGGATTTTTTAAAAACATGTTTTCTATTAGCTGCCTTAGATGTAATTTTTTCGGCAATATTTTTTTCATAAAAATTTTAGATTAGAAATAATCGGAGGCTCTTGAGTTAGTCTTTTCTCTACAAAAGAGGCAGGGACGCTTCATTTTTTCAATAAAAAACTGACAAACACATAGTTCCGATTTTTTCTTTTTTATTTACATCTTGTATTTTTTTCTGAGGATACTCGCAAGCGTTTTATATGCATTCTTTATAGGTTTCTCATGTTCCTTTGCATCGTAAACTTTAATACGAGCGATATAAGTGATTAATATCCAATCAGTGAATTTCATTAAACCTCTGTCGTTAGCAAAGAAAATACATAAATACAACTTGACACATACACACACACATATGCCTACCTACCTCCACTCAACAACAATTTCAGATGGTTTATCTGCACACAAAGACGGATGGAAGTATCTTTTCGTGTACCGAGATTCATTCATTCATTATGATTATCATGGATTTTATGCTGAAATTGCAATTACAATTTAAGCAGTAATTTGTCACACGCACACATGAAGACAGTTACACACAGACACACGCACACACACACTCATAGGCATAGTACGCATACACGTGCAACTATAAAAAGCAATCACCTACATGCTATGAAGGCGTTCAATTACAATGAAATTGTCTGAATTTTACTTTTCTTGGTGTGGTCGTTTGTGTTGGTGTTGTAATTGTTGCTGTTGTTGTTGTTGCTTTCTGCGTAATTTATCTCAATAGGCAATATGGACAGTCAGCCATGCCAGACTGCCAAGCCTAGCCAAAGAAATCATGTCCAAGCAATTTCTCTAGGACTTTCGCTACAGACACATGGACAACCAGAAATTGTCAATAACCAATGAAGCCGAAAGACCAAAAAGGGAAATATCTTCTGGTGGACGAAACCCAAACTCCAGGACCAACAACAATACTCTGGAGTACATAAATAACAGATACATATTTGGTCATGAAACAGAAAAAAAACGAAAAAGTATCCCACAAGACTGTTGGATAAAGACAGAGGCAGTCAACCATACCATCCTGCAAATAGACACGTACCGACCAAACTTATATCACCAAAAACACAACAATTTTTGTGGATGAGGGGCTATTCCATCATTTCTTGGCTGAGGATTGGCTAGGGCAGTTAGGTCCTCAACTGAACTGACTGAAAACAATGATAAAGACCAAAGAAAATGGTTTCAAGTACATAATGTAAAACTGTGACTGGCATACACAATACATCGAGTAGTCCTCTTTGTTCAGGCCAATGGAGTGCAATTTAAGGATAAAAGTACCACTGACATATCCTTTTACTTGAAAGAAACCAACAGAAATTGTATTTTGAAGTATTTTGCTCTCTGCTGGTCAGTAATGTTGCAACATCATCATCTGAAATTGACATTCACGAGAACGGATAATGACTTGGAATGGAAAAGTTTGATACAGAAATATTAAATTCCTTTTGGAGGATAATATTTATTTACGAATTGGAAAGAAAAATATTATTTTTTGGGGTATTTGGTTTTCTTTCAATAGAAACACAAGAACTTAAAGATCTCAATTTTTTTCTAAAGAAAATATGTATCAATCAATGCTCTAGATAGAAGAAATGCCAACCTGAAGGTCTCAGATGTTTTTCTATAGACCAAAATTAAAAGGGTCTCACATTTTTTTCTATAGAAGAAAAGACAACCCAAAGGTCTCAGATGTTTTCCATAGAAAAAAATAACGATCCAAGGGTCTCAGATTTATTTCTGTAGAAAAAAATGCCAACCACAAGTCAATGTTGGCATTTTGTGTTTCCCGGTTTTGTCAACCCAAAGATCTCAAGGGACTAGAATTTTTTTTTATAGAAAAAATTCCAACCAATGTGTTTCCCGGTTTTGCAAACATATTTTCAAACCAGTGAGCGGAGCTGTATAGAAGGACGGGGCCGACCATACGAGACCCTACACAACAACCACGGAACTCTAAATTTCTGCGGATGTTTATTTCGAGCCTGGGCAGTATTTCGTGATATTTGCACCTTCTTCATCGTATAGAGATCAACAGCAGCTCTTCCTTACACAGACATATTTTCCGAATATTCCCAATATTTAGTATAGCCCTTTTAATTACTTGCCCAGATTCTCTTCACCGTGGGTTTTGTTGTGATGTTAGTATGTTCGACTTGTGGCCAATAGATCGACTGGAAAAAAACACAAAAAATTTAGTTTCATCCCAAACTTTGTATGTGGTCATCACCGAAAATTATAGACGTTGTCCTTGACCATACCTGGAACCTCATGGAACAGTTCAAAGCGATCAGTGCTATATTTCCGCCCTCCAGTGTGGTAATGGGTTACTAAATAATATATGAATACGAAGCACCTGTAAATATTTAAGTGTAACTTCTACATCCGAGTATATAATTGGTATCAATTTAAAGGTCAATCACTCCTCTTGGATATACTATAAACTTCTCGGGTATATATCCTTCAGGGGTAAATGTATGCGCTATAGAATTCAAATTTTGTCATTTTTTCCATTTGACCCGCTATATTTTGACGGAACTTCATCAGCACAGGCATGCGTATTCTTTGGCCCGATCGCCCTCTCCATGTAAAAATTCGCGATATTTGGACCATAGTTGCGGCCTCTGGAGCGATCAGAAAATCCGATAAAAATAAAGTGTTTGGTCCATTTCTTTCCCTAAATATTAACCGATCTTTACCAAAAACAATAGGGGTCTTCATTAGGCAGAACCCATCCTACAAGCAAAATTTCGTGAAGATTGGTCCATAACTGCGGTCTGTATCGTGTTTACAGATTATAATGGACAGACGCACGGACGGGCGGACTCACATGCCTAGATCGACTCAGCTAGTCGAGATATGACGATCGGTATACTTAAAGGACCAATATTTCGCGGCGTTACAAACTCTTTTGGGGCTGCACAAAGCTATAATACCCTGACAACATAGTTGTGTAGGGTATAAAAATCCACGCCTAAGGTAGCAATTGGAAAAAGTATTAAAAAGAACACGATTTTGGTAACAACATGAAAAATATTTTTCTTATTAATATTATCTCATCCTTTATTATATTTCCAATAAATAAAAATATCCTTTAAAGACACATCCCCTCCAATTTATATGAAACCCATACTTCCACAACAAAAACTACAAAATCCAAAAAAGACACAAAATTTAAAAAATAAAAATCACACACTTGCACACAAACGCATATTGACTTTTCACTCATCGGCATTGTTATTATCCTTACAATAAGACTTTTTGTGTGAAATCCTTTATATGGCTGTTCACTTCCTTTCAACACAAAAGCACACGCACACACACACACAACACCAACGAACAAGAAAAAAGAAACTTGTTCACTTTACGACATGTTGTACATGATTCGTGTGATTGTGTGCTAGTGTGTGTGTGTGGTTGATGGCTGACAGCAATGGTGACAGTTTACAAATGAACTTCACGTCGAATATTAAAATGAAAGGCGTGTTGAAAAAGAACAAACGAAAACGAATCGGCAAAAAATGCGAACAACAACAGCAACAAAAACCACGAAAAATAAGAATTGGTTTACAATGTATGAAATCAATACCAATTGAATTGAAAATGAAATGAAAATGTAACGCTTTGGCAATTTTAACGTTTTCCTTGGATTATGTCATTTTGTCAGAACTCGTTTTGTTGGTGGTGGCGGTGCTGGGATTTTAAGGTCACACACATACATACATGTGTGTGTGTGTTTCAGTTGTTGAATTCGAAATGAAAGCAATCCTTTTGTGTTGAAAAGATAAACGTGAATGAATGAAAGTCTTATCCTCTTTCCGAACATATTGAATGATCATGATTAATAGACAATGTATTCCTGATGTTGTTGATGATGACGAGGAGGTTGACAATGATGTTCAGAGGTTGTATTTAAATTTCGGAATGGAGAGATTTTTACCATTTTAAAGATTTATTTATAAAAATAATAATATTGAATATGCTTCCAAGAAAATATTGCACATATACCACATTCATTGCCTACTTTTAGGCAATGAAGAGCTTGTGGAAATCCTATTAGGCTTCTTGAAATAATTATGTTGACAAACAAAAATCTGATTTATGACGAAAGCGAAAATAAATCATATCAGAATACAACTATTCTAGAAATTCCACGAGTCTTAAACCCACCCAAAGTGTTGTTGCTGTGAAAAAAGAGAACGCCCTTATAAAGCCTTAAATTGTGCGTCCTCTGAAAAAAGCCGATGGGAAGCTTCAATAAATTGATAAATTGTCTCCTTGTAATACCATTTTAGGGCATGTCCTGAAATTCGATTAATGCAGAAAATTTTAAAATTATATTACACAGCAGCTCAGGAATACCATTTAATAATGTAAGAAATCTGATAAAAGGCTTTGTTGTCACAACAAAAAATATTTTGGGTGATAATTAATAATTATTAATGATGGCCGCGATTTGATTTTATTGTTAAATTTATGACCTTAGAAACGATAGTTGAAATATGGAATTTTTTGCGATCATATGATTTTTTTTAACGGACTCACAATTT